>NC_043001.1:88768358-88823358 GCF_006345805.1 Octopus sinensis | reverse complement strand
AAAAGAAGCATTAGATGACACAATACTCAATAAACTGTATCTGAAAGGAAAAAAGTAAAAACATTGGATGGTCACTGCTGGAATGTCTTTTTGACTATAGGTTCATTTGATCAAAGATGACCTAGGGCTAAATAACACCAACAATACCACCCACATCAACATCACCCTCTCCACTATGTATAACAACACTAATAGCAAGTTAGCTATATTATGACAACAAGAGACATTTGACAGTAAAAATAAAAGAGAAAGAAGAAAGAAAGAAAAAGAGTGAGAGAGAGTTAGATAGATAGATAGATAGATAGATAGATAGATAGATAGATAGATAGATAGATAGATAGATAGACAGACAGAGAGATAGATAGATACATAGACAGACAGAGAGGTAGATAGATAGATAGATAGATAGATAGATAGATAGATAGATAGATAGATAGATAGACAGATAGATAGATAGATATATAGATAGATAGATAGATAGATAGACAGACAGACAGACAGAGATAGATAGATAGATAGATAGATAGATAGATAGATAGATAGATAGATAGATAGAGTGAGAAATAATGAGTGATAGAGAGAAAGAGTTGATAAAAATATCAACAGTTGACAGAGGATATGATTCTCAAGACAATTCAGAATGTTTTTTAAATGTCAACAGTGAAATGTTAATAAACTCAAGTGTCCTTCTGCAAATTGCACAGTGAGACCCCACCCACCTACAGATAACCTAACCCTTCACAGACACCCTACTCTTCACAGAACACTTTTTTTTTTTACACCATCTCAGGTCATATCTCACACACCCTTTTAATTGCCTCCCTGTCTTGGCTTTCTCAGGAGGTGTTAAAAATATGTGGGAGAGGTTCACTGCAATATATATATAATAATTATCATATTAGAGAATATGATTCCAAACTTACTGGGAAAAATTCAATTTAGTAATACTAAATCAAATTTCACAATACATAATACATGTATATAAATTAGAGAAGAACCACCATGTAGCAATTCAACAATGATTATACTTAAATCATACCATATAGAAAATAATTAAAGATACGATAAAACATTTACCTAGAACTAAAGAAAGTACAAAATAATAAATAAAAAGTATATAATTAATAATTATATACTATTTATTATTTCACTAGCAGCATAGCCCGGCGTTGCCCGGGTATGTAAGAGCCCCTAGTAGGCAACGACTAATCCCAAATCTAGTCCTTTCCCTCCAGGGAACGAAGGCGCATGTGTAGGTTGCAATGTCTTCTCTTCACTCGAATACTTCTGTGTATACGATGTTCCTAGCTGTCCCTTTGGGCGATAAAAAGGTCGAGTTGTGTCCCCTAGACAGAAAATGTGTTGCATATAAAAAGCTTAGATTCTCAACCCCATGTCGAATTTATCGATTTTTTTCAGAACTGGGGGAACTTTTCAAAATTTTCTCTGCGTTAGTTTTGAATTATGACATTGGGCTATGTGTGTGTCAAGCTTCATCAGAATCGGTTTAAAGCCGTGGTCAGGGTGAGGGTACAACCTGACAGACACACAGACAGACAAACTGCCGTTTATGTATATAGAGAGATACTTTATTTAGTTCTAGGTAAATGTTTTATCATATCTTTAATTATTTTCTATATGGTATAATTTAAGTATATCATTGTTGAATTGCTACATGGTGGTTCTTCTCTAATTTATATATATATATATATATATATATATATATATATTATATATATATATATCATTGCCCTTTTCAAGCCTAGCCAGGCTCATGGGCCCGGTTTCCTGCTCCCAGCTGGACGAGACGCCAGTCCATCACAGCATTACTCAAGAAAAAAGAAGAGAGAGTGAGAGAAAGTTGTGGCGAAAGAGTTCAACAGGGGTCGCCGTCACCCCCTGCTGGAGCCGCGTGGAGCTTTTAGGTGTTTTTGCTCAATAAACACACATGGCGCCCAGTCAGGGAATTGAAACTGCGATTCTCCAACCGCGAGTCTGTTGCCCTAACCACTGGGCCATTGTGCCTCCACATATATATGTGTGTGTGTGTGTGTGTCTATGTGTGTATGTATGTATGTATGTACGTATGTATATCACATGATCAACCAGACTTTTGGATATGGATACTGTTATACATCACTGGTCACAATGTGCTTGACATTGTTTTTTAGCTTTTGAATGATGCCACCCCCATTGGTTAGGCAAACAGGCCAACATTCTCCCTGATCAGAAAACTAATCGATCACAGGGTTATTCATTGACAGTTGAGTGAACTAGAGTAATTTGCAATGATGTGTTTTGCTCATGAGCACAATGCACTGCTCGGACTGAGATCTAACAATTTTGAGTACAACACTCTTAACATGAGGCCATGTGTCTTCACAATATATATTGTTGCTATTATGTCAAACTGTTGTATGTCCAAATTTGGCTGAATGCCTTTTTTTTTTTTCAATATTTATTTTTGCTTGCAATAGGTGGTTCTTTTGGTCAAACTAGAGAGTACTTATTTATGGAGCTGAAACTTGGTCTATAAAGGAGCTTTAACATCACCTTGATGGTATGCAGGCTAGGTTTTTCATGAGGGCATAAAACATCTCATGACATGATCACAAGACCAAAGATGAAATTTATAGACAATCATTGGCTATGTGGTTATGAAGTTTGTTTGCCAACCAAGTGGTTTCATGTTCTTTCCTATTGTGCAGCATTTTTGGTAAGCTTCTTCAAACTAATAGCTTTGGCCAATGGAAACTGAAAAAGGCCTGTTGTATATATATATATATATATATATATATATATATACATATATATACATATAAACTTACTTGGAGGATAAGAAACGATACGAGGTGCTCAGTCATATAATAACAATTTAACAAATAAAACATATGCATACATACATACATATATATACATACCTACATCTATATGTATATATACATGCATATATATATGAGTAAAGGACGCCACAAATAAACGTAGAACACAACGAGAAACGAAAACATAAAAACAAACAAGGAAACGGACTTTTTTTAACAACAAAAAAACAGAGTACAAGACAAACAATACAAGGAATATTCCCTTTCATCAGCTGCCCCTGGTTCGACTCAATGCGTGTTGCTTCGGCCGGATCATGTTAAACTGCCCTTACCTTCGAAACACGCATTGAGTCGAACCAGGGGCAGCTGATGAAGGGGAATATTCCTTGTATTGTTTGTCTTGTACTCTGTTTTTTCGTTGTTAAAAAAAGTCTGTTTCCTTGTTTGTTTTTATGTTTTCGTTTCTCGTGTTCTACGTTTATTTGTGGTGTCCTGTACTCATATATATATATGCATGAATATATACATATAGATGTAGGTATGTACATATATGTATGTATGTATACATATGTTTTATTTGTTAAATTGTTATATATATATATATATATATATATATGTTTGTGTGTATGTATGAATGTGCAAGTGTGTGTATGTGTTTGTTCCTTGTCTTGGCATTGTGCAACAGTCATACACAAACATCACCATCATACAAGCAGTGTCCTTCATATCCAGTCTTCCCTGAAAACATGACCAGTTATGGGAAATATTACAAGTGAGGGTTGGTGACAGGAAGGGCATCAAACTGTAGAAAATCTGCCTCAATAAAATCCATCTGGTTGACACAAGCATGAATAGATGTTATAACAGATATCAATTACATTGTATATACAAGAAAGGATAAAAGTACGAAAGAAAATGAACAAATACGGATGAGCAGGATTGTTAGTGTAGGAAAATATTTCTTGAATATTTGTTCTGGCTCTTTATATTCTGAGTTCAAATCTTTGCTTTTTACCATCTTGGGGGAGGCGGTCACTAAAATAAAGTACCAGTCTAAGTGTTCGAGTTGATTTAATCAACTGCACCATTCCTATGAATTTCTGACCTTGTCCTTATATCAGAAACAATTACTATTATTATTATTGCCTTTGCACAGCTACTAACACTGGAGATGTACTACAGTGTCAGCTGTTCACTAGCATATCTTATTTTTCAAGCACCTTTCGGAGTATTCGAGTGGTTCCAAGCAGTGCTGTTTTCTGCAAGTGCTCCACCCTTATTGCAGCCCCCATTTGTTCCACGTACTTCTCAAGATTTTTGCTCACTGTTCCCAGGGCTCTGACAATTATTGTTATTACTGCTACCTTTTTCATCCACCACAGCTGCTTAACTTCCCAAGCTAACCAGTCATATCTCGTGACTTTTTTTTTTCCTTATTGCATACCTTGTTGTCAGCTGGGCATGCTATATCTATGATCCAGCTTAGTTTGTTTTCTTTCTCAATGTCTGGCTTCCTATTCTCTATCTTATGGATGCACTAAATCATAAAATCCCATAAGATCTTTCCTTTCTATTTTTGACGATGCCTTCAGGTTTGTGCTCATACCAATTTTTTGCTCTGTCAAGTCCATACTTGTTGCAAAGTGTCCAATGGACAAGCCTGGCTATATTGTTGTGGTGTCTCTTATATTCCATCATCATCATCATCATCATTATTATTATTATTATTATTATTATTATTATTATTATTATTATTATTATTATTATTATTATCATCATCATCATCATGAAGGTGGCAAACTGGCAGAATCATTGGCATGCAGGGCGAAATGCTTAGCAGTATTTTGTCTGTCGCTATGTTCTGAGTCCAAATTCTGCTGAGGTCAATTTTGCCTTTCATCCTTTTGGGGTAGATAAATTAAGTACCAGTTGAACACTGGGGTTGATGTGATCGATTATCCTCCTCACCACAAAATCCAGGCCTTGTGCCCATAGTAGAAAGGACTATTATTATTATTATCATCAAGTTGGCGAGCTGGCAGAATTGTCAGCATGCCAGGTGAAATGCTTAGCGATATTTCATCTGTCTTCACGTTCTGAGTTCAAATTCTGCTGAAGTTGACTTTGCCTTTCATCCTTTCAGGGTCAATAAAATCAGTACCTGTTGAGCAGTGAGCTTGATGTAATTTCAAGCCATGTGTCTATAGTACAAAGGGTTATTACTGTTATTAGTGTAAGGCAGTGAGCTGACAGAATTGTTTGCATGTAAGGCAAAATGCTTAGTGGCCCTTTTGTTCATCCATGCATCCTGAGTTCGAATTCTGCCAAAGTTGACTTTGCCTTTCATCCTTTCAGGGTCAATAAAATCACTACCATTTGAGCACTAGTGTTAATCTAATCAACTTACACTGCCCCCACCACCACCACCATTGCTGGCCTTGTGCCAAAATTTGAAACCATTATTATTGTTGTTATTATTAAGGTGGTGAGCTGGAATAAATTTATTGTCATCCACTTGAATTGATACATCAGTTAAGAGATATTTTTCTACTTCATAATCTTTGACAATTAATATCTGGGCAATTTTCCTTAAACACCTGATCTGAATGAGCTGGCATTTTCCAGAGCTTGGTCATTTTATCATTCTCTGAAACCTTTTGTGGAATGTGTGGTTTGTATGGTTTGTAATGGTTAACTAATGATTTTTGCTGTGACTAGGGTTTATGTTTGTCATGAACCCTAGGACTCAAATCATGAGCTTAACCTGCTTTCCAAGGCATATAACTGACTGAGACCACAACCCCGACCCATTCCTAATCACAAGTCCACCACAGGGTTAGCTTCTCAGCTATTGCTGGAACTCTTTCACAGCTAAGCTGACTGGGGCAACAAGGAATGAAGTGTATTGCTCAAGAACACTACACACCACCTGATCCAGGAACTGAAACCACAATCTTATAACAGTGAGCGCAATACCTGAATCACAAGGCCATATACTTTGCTATGGTTAATTAATCATAATAACATAGTTTCTAGTATGTGTGAGCTTAAAACCTGACAATACTTGTGGTTAAGGTATAGATTTCCAGGAACAAATACCACAAGTCATTCATTCTTAGGTTCTAATGATTCTGTAACTCTACTATCCTTAGACTGTCATTTTATTTATTTGTCGCAAAATGATGAAGGTCAAAGTTAACTTCGTATTTTGTAGCTATTTCTATTAGTTTCTATACTTTTGAAGATTTAGACTAGATATTGCACAATAGTTTTCTAGTAGCATAAGACTCTTGCTTCTTAATATTCACAGGAAGCTGAATATTTCTATGTCAGATATTGGGTGGTGTATTCAAATTATTTTCCACATTTTTCTATGTAGACATACTAATTCAGTTAGTGTCCATTTGAGAATATTATACCTATAACTTATTACTGGAACAGCAAGAATATCAATATCTATTACCTTATTTTTGGCATTTAGCTCAGAATTAATACCTCATTAATATTCCTTCCTGAACTTTTGTTTCATTTGTGCGTATTATATTCTATCTAATTTATTAATTTATAAGTGTTTATAATTCTGAGTTTGGTCTAATTCTTTTATCTCTTTTTCTGATATGATAATACTGTTCTCTATTAATTTTCCTCTCTTCAACTTTCCTAACTGAATTTCTGGCCAATTTCTTGGCTGATCAACAGAAACAGAGCTGTGGTTTCAGCCTATTAAGAGAATCCTTTCTACTATAGGAACAAGGCATGAAATTATGGGGAAGGGGCTTCTAGTCAATTATATCAACCAGAGTACTCAGTTGGTACTTATTTCATTGACTCTAAAAGAATGAAAGGCAAAGGTGACCTTGATGGAATTTATACCTATCAAAAACAACAACTATAATTGCAATAGGAGAACTTGTCAGCAATTAAAGGTTGCAGTCCAAAAGCAAACCTGTAGAATGAAGAGCAACAAATGATAGGTTGTGACACTTGAAATGTATGGGTGCTTTTTATGTGACAGCAGCATGCTCACACACACACACATACACAGAATATATATATATAATAACAATAATAATGATATTAGGAAATATTATTCCAAACTTACAGGGAAAAATTCAATTTATTAATACTAAATCAAATTTCACAAAATATAATATATGTATATAAATTAGAAAAGAAACCACTTTTTATCAATTCAACAAAGAAATAATCAAATTACACCATGCAGATATACTTTTTATTTATTATTTTGTACATTACTTAATCATTGGTATATGTTTTTATCTTATATTTAATTTTTTTTGTATATGATATAATTTAATTATTTCATTGTTGAATTGATAAAAGGTGTTTTTTTTCTAATTTATATACATATATACATATATACATACACACACACACACGCGTGCGCACACACACACACACACACATATATATAGAAGAGCTTTTAATTTTCATCAGCAAAATTCATCTACAAGATTTTGGTTTGTCTGGCATTAAAACAGAAGACATTTACAGTTCAACTGATTGTGAAGCCATGTGGTTGGGAAGCAGACTTCTCAAACACTCAAACACACATACACACACATATATGTATACAAGGAAGTAAATATTTATCATGAAATGAATGTGAAAATATGATGGAATATAAATATGATGGAAACTGTAAAACTATAATACATATATATACTATGATAGTCAGAGAAGTAGAGGCAGTGACTATGATTACTGTAGTCCTTCTACAACTGGTGTAATTGGTGCTGATTGATGTTCACTTTAAACATCTGTAGGGTAATACAATCTAGGAACCATTCTCTTTTGTTAAGCAGCATGCATTTCAGTTGAAATAACTCTGTTTATAGGAGCCAAAATAAATGTGATTTAGAGGTGATTAACAAGGACAGCAACATTCATACATACGTGTGTGTGTGTGTGTGTGTGTGTGTGTGTGTGTGTGTGCATATGTATGTGTGTGCATGTGTGTATGTGTGTGTGTGTGCGCACATATGTATGTATGAACATACTGACATGCATTCTTCAAATCCAATCTATTAGTGGCATAGTGAAGATTTGTAAGACATTCCAAAGATTCTTCATCCGAGATTCTTTAGATAAATACATGCGTACACTTGGGTGTGTGCATCAACAGTTCAACCAACACACCAACTCAACTACATATTTACAAATACAGGGAACTCTCTTAACTTTGTTGGTGACCAGCTTGAACTCTCTTCAGAAGAACTTCAATAAAACTCAAAGAAAAAGCATGCATACATACGTATATGCATGCATGCATACATATATGCATGCATACATAAATATATGCATGCATACATAACATACATACATACATACATACACACACACACATACATACATACATACACACATACATACACACATACACACATACATACATACATACATACATACATACATACATACATACATACATATAGACAGACAGACAGACAGACCTTGCAAATCTGTAATTCATATGCTACAAATGACCACAATATCTGGGGCTATAAAATGTTGCAAGACCTTAAGATTGGAAAAGATGATGGTTAAATGATGCTTTCCTTCAGAACCTTGCTACCAAGTAGGTGGCTGGTCAAAATTTGCTCTAAAATTAAGAAAAAATGATGAACAAAGAAAGAAAGAAAGGAACGAACGAATGAACGAACATACATACATACATACATACATACATACATACATACATACATACATACATACATACATACATACATACATACATACATACATGCATGCATACATACATAAATACATACATACATACATACATGCATACATACATACATACATACAAACAAACAAACAAACAAACAAACAAAACATTACACCATACCATAGCATGAAATGATTCTGAAAAGGTGTTGGAGCATAAGATTTAAAAACTGTATGACTATGACACGTATTTACTTAACAATCAGTAAATATCATGTTGGACAACATCCAGGGAGCTTCCATGGTGTACATGGTGGTCACAGATTTGATTCCTGCAATGAGGATGGAACAAAGCTGCTGGAGTTCTGTGATGCAAATGATCTTATGATCTGTAATGCTAACTTCAGGAAACCTACCAGTCGCCTGTTCACCTACCAGTCTGGTGGATACACTGGCCAGATTGACTACATTCTTGTCAGAAAACAAGAAAGATAGCTAATTCTAAATGCCAAAACTTTCCTAAGTGAAAAATGCACCCCACAACATAGGTTAGTTGTTAGCAACTTCAGAATCGGGGCTAAATGGGTGGCCAGTGTGGAAAAGAAGGGTCTGGAAGCTTAAGGATTCTCTGAATGGACAGAGATTTAGAGATGTATTACTTGAAGCTTTTGATGAAAAAGAGGAGGATATAGCACCACAATGTGGAGGACAACTGGAGGTTCCTATGGGACAACCTCAGGGCCATTAGGGAAAAGGAATAGGCATGGCAGGACTGGAAGTATGGTGGTAGCAGGGAAGTGTATCAGATCACCAGAAGTGAAGCTAAGAGAAAGGTTTACTTAACCAGAGGGGAAGCAGATAAGAAAAATTTGCCAATGTTCTGCACCATGAGGACCAGAGACTTGAAGTGTTTTTGTATTGCAAGACAGTGTGTGAGAGAGAATTGTGATGTCATAGGAGAGAAATGTGTCTTCAAGGATGATGGCTCACTCACATTTAATGACGCTGCAAAGAGAGAGACTTGTAGACACCACTATGAAAGGTTGCTAAATGAAGAGAATGAATGGGAGAAAGAGAGTCTGCCAAATGTCAGCCCAACAGAGGGACCAGCTATTCGAATTGAAAGTACCTTGGTAGATAAAGCAATTAAGGGTCTGAAGACAGGGAAAGCCTCTAGCCCATCAGGAATCACTGCTGAGATGCTTAAAATATCTTGTGGTGTAGGCTATAGTCTAGTCACCTGTATAGTCAACCAGGTGATACACGAAGGAGTCATACCAAATGACTGGTGTAGCAGCACCATAGTCAACTGCTACAAAGGTAAAGGTGATGCATTAGATAAAAATAATTACAGAGGTATCAAATTGTTGGATCAGGTGATGAAAGTCATGGAGTGGGTCATAGCCCAACTAATTAGGAAGAGAGTTAGTTTAGATGAGATGCAGTTTAGGTTTGTGCTAGGGAGAAGCACCACTGATGCTTTATTTCTGGTAAGACAGCTGCAGGAGAAATTCTTAGCCAAAGATAAACCTCTGTACATGGCTTTTGTTGACATGGAGAAAGCCTTTGACAGAGTCCCTTGATCCCTTATCTGGTGGTCAATGTGAAAACTTGGATTAGATGAGTGTTTGGTGTGAGCTGTACAAGCCATGTGCAGGGATACTGTCAGTAAGGTGAGGGTTGGCAATGAGTGTAGTGAAGAATTCCAGGTAGAAGTAGGGGTTCACTAATGATCAGTCCTCAGCCCCCTTCCTTATTTATCATAGTCCTTCAGGCATTAATAGAGGAATTCAAGACAGGATGTCCCTGGGAGCTCCTCTATGCTGATGACTTTGCTCTAATAGCTGAGTCACTACCAGAACTAAAGAAGAAGTTTCAGGTGTGGAAGCAAGGTCTAGAATTGAAGGGCCTTAGAGTCAATCTAGCGAAAACCAAAGTCTTAGCAAGAAGGAAAGCAGATAAATCACAAATCCTTTGAGGTAGATGACCCTGCTTGACCTGTAGAAAAGGCGTAGGTAGAAACTACATAAGATGTACCCGCTGTAAGCTATGGACACATAAGAGGTGCAACAATATCACAGGAAGATTAACAGGGAAGATAGTTTTTGTGGCAGATGCACAGGCAATAAATGCTGAAGATGTACAGAAAACAGATTCCATCATATACCAGGGGGAAAAACTAGAAGTAGCTAATAGCTTCCGTTACCTAGGTGATAAAGCCAGTAGTGGGGGTGGATGCTCTGAGAGTGTAGCTGCTAGAATAAGAATAGCCTGGGCATAGTTGAGAGAGCTCCTACCTCTGCTGGTAGCAAAGGGACTCTTGCTCAGAGTGAAAGGTAGACTGTATGATGCATGTTTACGAACAGCTATGCTAGAAGGCAGTGGAACATGGGCTGAAAGAAATGAATCTCATATTCTCCACTAGATGTGTAATGTCAGTGTGCATAGACGACAGAGTGTAAACTCCCTGAGAGAAAAGTTGGACATAAGAAGCATCAGATGTGGTGTGCAAGAGAGACGACTGTGCTGGTATGGTCATGTGGTGAGAATGGATGTGGATAGCTGTGTGAAGAAGTGTCACACCCTAACAGTGGAGGAAAATTGGATCTTTTCTTTTTGATGGACGGAATTTTCTAGTTAACTAAACAATTTGAAACTTCGTATACTGGTAGAATGTGTCAAAAGAAAACATTATTGTAAACAAAATTGAAAACAAAATTGTAATTTGTAAGTTTAGCGTAGTTTAATTCTTCGAATTTTAACCAATGAAATCCCAGCATCTTCGAATTTTAACCAATGAAATCCTAGCATTTGAGCTGAAATCATTTGCTGCGTTATCGATATTGATAAAGAAACATAGCAGACACACACACACACATATATTCAGATACATACACACGTACACTTGCACACACACACACACACTCTCTGTCACTATCTCTCTTTCTCTGAAACACATGCATATACATTTGCACAAGCACATAGTAATTAATATATAAGCGTACACACACATACAAACGGAGATATACATACACACACATACGCACACAAGCATACATACACGTTCGTGAGTTTGCGTCCCCTCTGTGTTTTGCCCCTTGCCGCAACAAATTTACACAAAAGGTAAATAAACCAGAAGGGGGCAGGGTCAATGTTTCATCGTTTCGGGGTCGATAAATTAAGTACCAATTACGCACTGGTGTCGAGGATTTTTTTCCCAATTTATATCACAGCCTCCGACAAGCTGGGGCATCCTTTTATGAAAAAATATTTTGCAAATTTTTACAATACGACACACACTCCACGCGCACCCTCATATCCCACTCTAGACCGATTTAGGCATATTATTGTTTTGTTTTTGTTGTTTCTGGCCCTTCAAAACCATGGGAGAAGTCTTTTCGGTAAAAAAAAATAAAGAAAATATTTTTTAAAATATCGTTAATATTTTTATTGGGCGACGAAATTCATCAATTTAAGAGATATAGCTGTTATTTCTAGCACATGCAGAAGAAAGAAAACAGAAGACAGAAGAGAGAAGGATGAATAAGACGTGTGTGTGTGAGTTTTTAGACGCAACAAATGATTTCAGCTCAAATGCTGGGATTTCATTGGTTAAAATTCGAAGAATTAAACTACGTTAAACTTACAAATTACAATTTTGTTTTCAATTTTGTTTACAATAATGTTTTCTTTTGACACATTCTACCAGTATACGAAGTTACAAATTATTTAGTTAGATTCCATCCATCAAAAAGAAAAGATCCGGAAAATTGTGGAAGAGGTAGACTCAAGAAGACATGGAATGAAGTGGTGAAGCATGACCTCTGAACATTGAGCCTCACAAAGGCAATGACAAGCGACTGAGACCTTTGGAGATATGCTGTGCTTGAGAGGACTTGACAAGCCAAATGAGATCGTAGCCATGGCCGATGCCAGTGTCGCATAACTGGCCCATTTAAAAGTATCCTTCAATTATCGGGCAATATGCAGTGCTTGAGAAGACATGTTGAGTCAAGTGAAAGCGTAGTCATGGCCAATGCCAGTGCCACTTGACTGGCACCTATACTGGTGACATGTAAAAAGCACCATTCAAGCGTGGTCGATGCCAATGTCACCAGACTGGCTCCCAGACTGGTGGCACATAAAAAGCAGCATTTCAGCATGGCCAATGCCAGTGCTGCCTGACTGGCCCTTGTGCTGGTGGCACATAAAGAGCACCCACTATACTCTTGGAGTGGTTGGCACTAGGAAGGGCATCCATCTGTAGAAACCTTGCCAGATCAGATTGGAACCTGGTGCAGCCGCCTGGCTTGCCAGTCCTCAGTCAAACCATCCAACTCATGCCAGCATGGAAAGCAGTGGTAAATGATGATGATGATGATATATAAATATATATATATATATAGATATATAGACATAGGAGTGGCTGTGTGGTAAGTAGCTTGCTTACAAACTACATGATTCCAGGTTCATTCCCACTGTGTGGCACCTTGGGCAAGTGTCTTCTGCTATAGCCTCGGGCCGACCAAAGCCTTGTAAGTGGATTTGGTAGACGGAAACTCAATGAAGCCTATATATATATGTATATGTGTATATATATATATATATGTGTGTGTGTGTGTGTGTGTGTGTGTGTGTGTATGTTTGTGTGTCTGTGTTTGTCCCTCCAACATCTCTTGACAACCGATGCTGGTGTGTTTACCTCCCCATAACCTAGCGGCTCGGCAAAAGAAACCGATAGAATAGGTGCTAAACTTACAAAGAATAAGTCCTGGGGTCGATTTGCTCGACTAAATGCGGTGCTCCAGCATGGCCACAGTTAAATAACTGAAACAAGTAAAAAGAGTAAAAAAAAAAGAGTAATATATATATATATATATATATATATATATATATATATATATACATATATACACACCCACCCTTTAATGCTACCATCTAACACCCACTTCTTATGCTCTCCTGTAACATACCTTTCGATCCATTGTAGAATTAGGAATAAGAATGTACATACAAATACTACCATAAATAACATAACATGATATACTGCTTCTCTGTTATACTGTTATATAATTAGAAAAAATACAAAGGGTTTGAGCTTACATTAATTAAGCATACTGTTAACAAAGACAAAAGGACATTTTTCTCTCAGTATGCAATGTATAGGCACAGGCATGGCTGTGTGGTAACAAGCTTGCTTCCCAACCACATGGTTCTGGGTTCAGTCCCACTGTAAGGCACCTTATGCACGTGTCTTCTACTATAGATTCGGGCCGACCAAAGCCTTGTGATTGGATTTAGTAGATGGAAACTGAAAGAAGCCCATTGTATAGATATATGTATATATCTATGAGTGTATGTCTGTCTTTGTGTCTGTGTTTGTCCCCACTCCCAACCATCACTGTTTGACAACTGGTGTGGGTGTATTTATGTCACTGTAACTTAGCAATTCAGCAAAAGAGATTGATAGAATAATTACTGAGCTTCAAAAAAAGTCCTAAGCTTGATACATTCGACCATAAATTCTTCAAGGCAGTGCTCCAGCATGGCTGCAGTCTAATGACTGAAACAAGTAAAAGATAAAAGTCAGATACTTAAAGTCTGATACTTATTCCATCAGTCCCTTTTGCCACTAAGGCACAGGGACATAAACAAACCAACATAACCAGCCTGGTTGTCAGTGATAACAGATGGGGCCCAACCACAAGCACAAATACACGCATGCACCACACACACACTCACACACACATACATGCACACACACACACATATACACATACATGCACACACATATACACCACACACACATATACACCACACACATATACACTACACACACATATACACCACACACACACACCACACACACATATAACAGGATTCTACACAGTTTCCTATTTCTGTATTGCCCACAAGGGGCTAAACATAGAGGAGACAAACAAGGACAGACAAAGGGATTAAGTCGATTACATCAACCCTTGTGCGTAACTGGTACTTAATTTATCAACCCTGAAAGGATGAAAGGCAAAGTCAACCTCGGCGGAATTTGAACCCAGAACGCTCACACAGACAAAATAGTGTCAAGCATTTCGCCCATCATGTTAACGTTTCTGCCAGTTCGCTGCCTTTCTACACAGTTCCCACAATTTCAACAAATTTCATTCATAAAGGCAATGGTCAGCCCAGGGCTATAATAGAAGACACTTGCCCAAGGGGCCATGTGGCTCCAAAGCGATCTTATTAACCACACAGCCATGCTTGCACCTATGTTCAGAATTTCCTGTTTTTAATTTTTTATATTTTTTGTGGTTCAGTTGAAAATGGTGTGGGCTACATCCAAGCACTTTTCCCAGAACCACTATGACTAACAGAAGGGAGGAAGAGCAAACTGGAAAATATAAACTAGTTTGAATTCTTGCAATATATTGTATTTTATAGTAGTGACTAGCTATTTTGACCTGCGCTTCACTCAGGTTTTGGTGGTGGTGTTGTTTTGTGCGTGTTGTCTCTTTTTCCCTTTCTTCTTTTGTTCGTCTTCTTTACATTTCCCATATTCCTCACCATGGCAACCAAACGGTAGCCCCGAGTGACTTGCAACCCTCCTCACACCATTGCCCACCCCATTTTACCCTCCAGTGTAAATTTTAGTGCCAATCTGACCCCATCTACCACCCCTTAAACTGTTCCCATCCCAAAATGAGACAAATAACCAAGAAATCAAACAACTTTTTCGCCTTTCAAGTTTATAGATATTGACTAGTATCATTAGTATTATAGTCGTCTGTAACTTCTATATTCTAAACCAGCCATGTGCAAACTGCAGCTTGCAGGGCTCTCTGAATGTCATGCCTAATGAAAAATTAATTTAAATTCTTTTAGTAGTGGGGCTTGCTTGATTATGAGCTATGTCTCATGTAGCCCACTTCTCGAAAATGGTTACCCATGCCTATTTTAAACTATTGAAACTATTACTATAGTCACTTTTACTAACAAATACGCAAAGAAAGCTTCTAACTGGTTGCTTGACTCTTTTAAAATTGCAGTCAAATCTCCTTCAAATCACACCCTGTCTCCTTTAAAAAAAATGGACATGTCAGATGATGTCGTCCTACATTCTCCACATTTAAGATTAATATAGGATGGCCATGGATGGAATGCCTTTAATCATAGGTGTGCTCAATGGTGACATTAAACTAAATAACTACAACAACATTAAACCTACCGATACTAATTATCATAGCCATTAATAACTAGCATAGGCTAACAATAACTATTATAACAAACAATAACAATTGTTATAGGTACCAATGCTAACTATCTTAGTCACTAGTTACTATTATACCAACCAATCTTTTACTGGTTTCAGTCACCAGACTACAGCCATGCTGAGGCACTGCTATGAAGAATTTTTAGTCAACTAAATCAACCTCAGAGCCTATCTTTTTTTAAGCCTGGTACTTATTCTCTTGCTCTCTTTTGCTGAACCACTAAGTTACGGGGATGTAAACACACCAACATCAGTTGTCAAGTAGTGGTGGTGGGGCAACAAACTCATTCCCATAGTCATACAAACATATATATATATAGTTTCTACAGCTGGATGCCCTTCCTAGTGGTTGGTGTTAGGAAGGGCATCCAGTTGTAGAAACTCTGTCAGATCATATTGAAGTCTGGTGCAGCTATCTGGTTCGCCAGACCTCAGTCAAATCGTTCAACCCATGCTAGTATAGAAAGCGGACATTAAACGATGATGATGATGATGATATATATATATATATATATATATATATATTTTTTTTTTTTCAGTTTCCATCTACCAAATCCACTCACAAGACTTTGGTTGGCCTGAGACTATTGTAAGAAGACACTTGCTCAAGGTGTTGTGCAATGAGACTGAACCTGGAACCTTGTAGTTTGGAAGCAAACTTCTTACCATACAGCTATGCCTGCATCAATGATTACTATAACATTAAGCTCATCAGTACTATCATAGCTACTAATAGCTATTATAGCAACCAATAACTACTATAGCCACCATTTTTTATACCCACTAATGACTACAAAAATAATAACAATCAGGGTGCTGATTCTAACTATTAGTAATAACTGTTCTAATTATAACTAATGTACTACAGCTTCATAGACTAATTTCATAGCTATTATAAGCAAGATGAAAGAGAAAAACAACTAAAACAATACGCTCATATGAATAACATTAAAGTACTTAGCATTCTGCTAGGATTCATGCATTCCACAAGAAATAGAGAGGAACAGCTACTGCTGTGCTCTGATTAAGACAACCTTGCTTGCCTCTTTTATAGTCACCCACAGAGGGAACTCTCTGTAGCTGCTGAATATGCTAGAAATAGGTGATTCCCATCACTATCAACTCATCTGGTTAAAAATGCAAAATTCAAAAATATTTTATTTTTTTCTTGTTTTTTTTATTTTTGGTAATTTTTAACGAAAAAAATTTGATTCAGCTAGCTATTTCCAATATTTAATTGATTGTCTGGAGAAGGTATAATAGAGTTTATAACGTTCAATCAAGGACTGATATGGAACTATAGAAATGAAAATTAAATTGTTAAATCAACTTCAGAACAGAAAGTGTGTGTGTGTGTGTCATTGTTATCATCATCATTTAGTGCACCTTTTTCTATGCTGGAACAAGATGGACAGTTCAGTGAGCCAGAGGGATGCACTTAGTTTCAATGTGTGTCTGTGGATGTATGTTAGTGTCTTCATGTCTTGAAATCATGTGATAGCTATAAATAAGTGCCACTGTCATGCAAGCAGTGGCCTTCCTTTCCAATTTTCCATGAAGACATGTTTGCCATGAGGAAATATCACCTTCCTTGGAAACAGATGAAGATTGGCAACAGGAAGGGCAGCCAGTCATAAAAAAAATTTGTCTCAACAATTTCTCTTTGATCCATGTGAGCATAGAAAATGGGAAGTTAAAATGATGATGATGAAAGCAACTGTTAAAATAATCTAAAAGAAATTAAGGAAACATTGGAGTGATATAATTATATGATCTTCAATAAGTTCAAAACAGCACATATGAGGTAACAAAAAAAAACAAGAGAAAAACATTATTATTTTGGACAGAGGTAGGCGTAGGGGTGGCTGTGTGGTAAGTAGCTTGCTTATGAACTACATGGCTCTGGGTTCAGTCCCACTGCATGGCACCTTGGGCAAGTGTCTTCTACTATAGCCTCAGACTGACCAAAGCCTTGTGAGTGGATTTGGAAGATGGAAATTGAAAGAAGCCTGTTAAATATGTATATATATATATACCATAAATCCTCGAGTATAATCCACATTTTTTCCCAAAATTTAAAGGTCAAAATCCCTAGTGCGTACTATATACGAGGTTAAAAATGAAGAATATTTTCTAAGCAATGTCCGAGTCTCTATTTGCTGTCCAGCAATGTTTATTCAGATGCATTTTGTGATGTCGGGCATGAAAATACCTTAAGCTAAGCCTGAAAGCAATGAAGTCTTAAAAGAATTATCCATAACTTGCAGTAAGCTACATTTATTAAAATAAAAGTATTCAGAACACTGAATAACATGTAACAAAAACAATTTGCAAACATATTTACATTCCCATATAATAGTTAAAAACATCACCATTATTGTATTACACATGCACGGAAGTGTTTGTTCGACTAGGTGCTGCTGGCTTAATTACGCACGACTCAAATTAGAGAAGGAGTGCGTATTATACACGAAGTTTAGGTTTTTCAGAGGTACAGCCCCCTAAAAATCCCCTGCGTATTATACTCAAGGGCAGACTATACTCGAAGATTTATGATATACATATATGTGTGTGTATATGTTTGTGTGTCTGTGTTTGTCTCCCCAACATCACTTGACAACTGATGCTGGTGTGTTTACATCCCGTAACTTAGCAGTTTGGCAAAAGAGACTGATAGAATAAGTACTAGGCTTACAAAGAATAAGTCCTGGGGTCGATTTGCTTGACTAAAGGTAGTGCTCCAGCATGGCCACAGTCAAATGACTGAAACAAGTAAAAGAGAGAGTAAAGAGTAAAGAGAGAAGACAAAAACCAAACTATTGCCAATAGACAGCTTTGCCATATGACAGACAGTATTGAGCAATTTTAATCAGCAAAGTTTTAATTAACTGAAACCTAGCTTTTTCACATGATAAGAGGTGGCTTGAAAAAATTTTTAAGTTGAAATTTTCTAAATATGAATACACATGGCAAAAGCAGACCAAATATAAAGAGAATTGCAGAAGTTTTAGTACCCCAGGTACCTAAAATAATGACAGTTCATACTTTTTAAAGCAGATATTTAATGCTGATTGAACTGGTCTTTTCTAAAACACATTTTATATCAAGAACAGAAAAAAATTGATTTGGGAACTCAAAGGAAATACACATAAAGCCACTTTATTGTTATATTGTAATGCATTAAGTCACCAATATCGAACACATACACATGTGCAAACATACATGTCTACATATGTGGTAATTGTATTTTATCTCAATTTCTATAAATAATTGTTTACATTTTCTGTGCTGTTTTGTTTTTGTTAATCAAGACAAATATCATTCACAACATATCTCCATTAACTTACATGATTTTTCGCAGCAAATCTACTGTGTAAACCAGTAAATTGGTTATATGTAAATATATTGAAGGACACAAGTAGATACATACACACATGTTCACACACACATAAATATATGAGAAAGAGAGAGAGAGAGAGAGAGAGAGAGAGAGAGAGAGAGAGGAGAGAGAGAGAGAGAGAGAGAGAGAGAGAGAGAAGAGAGGGAGAAAGTGAATGTATGGAGGTGATATGGGGTAATGAGAATTCTGCAGCTTTTCAAGGACAACTTGTCTAGTACTCTTGGTATGATGAAATACACTCCGTCCATCAGTGTATTTTGTCATGCCAAGAGTGATAGGCAGGACATCCAGCTGTAAAAACCTCCCCCCTACTCCCCCCCTAAAAAAAAACAAAGAAAAAACAAGAGAAACATAGGTACTCTCTGCCTGTCATCACTATTTGCTATGATATTCTTGCTCCTTTTTCACCACTCATCTTGGTTCTTCTTCTGTCATTGCTATATGCCCTCGGTTGCATTGCCTTGAATGTACATTTATGTCACAGAACACTGAGTACCCCTAGCACTCATCTCTCTGTTGCACAGTTCACTTACCACTTATCTCTCATTTCTCATCTCTACCATTTACATCTGTATTGCTCATACTTTTATTACTTGCATTCCAACCATTAATAAATCTATCACCTATGCCTCTATCTTTCATGCCACTATCACTCACATATGTGTCACTTGCACTTCTATCAATCATACTTCTGTCAGTTATACTTCTATCACTCATTCTCCTACCCCTCCCATCTTCCACTTATACCTCTTCCTCTCATACCTCTATCACTCATGCCTCTAAGTCCCATACCACTAACACACTTCTATCAGCCAGGCTTTTATTGTCAGTGTCTCTTTCTTGTACCCCTACCACCCATACTTTTTTTTCTCACATATCTCTATGACTTTCACTGTATCTGGTTGTCAAGACTAGGAAAGTGGATCTCTCTTCTTCATTAAATCATGCTTCAAGTGTAATTGGGGATGTCTCTGGCACTATCTGACCCTTCCGTATTTCCAATGTATGACTCCTCCCTCTCATCATCCAAAACACAATGCTTCTCTTGCATTAGAAAGGAGAGAAGCAACTAAAATTCTGAATTAAAAAAAAATTTTTTAAAGCAGCAGTTCCATATCTGACATTTTAATATTTCAATGATTTTTATTTTTAGTGAGTGAGTTGGCAGAACTGTTAGCATACTAGACAAAATGCTTACTGGCATTTTGTCCATCTTTATGTTCTGAGTTCAAATTCCACCGAGGTCAACGCCTTTCATCCTTTCAGGGTCGATAAAATAATTACCAGTTGAGTACTGCAGTCAATGTAATCACCTTAACCCCTTCCCCCAAATTGCTGGCCTTGTGCCAAAATTTGAAATCAATATTTCAACTTTAATTTTTAGTTGTCTTCTTAATGCATATTAAAATAAATGATTTTAAATAAATATATCATCATCATCGTTTAACATCCGTTTTCCGCACTAGCACGGGTTGGACGGTTTGACCGGGGTCTGGGAAGCCAGGGGCTGCACCAGACTCCAGTCTGATCTGGCAGTGTTTCTACAGCTGGATGCCCTTCCTAATGCCAACCACTCCGCGAGTGTAGTGGGTGCTTTTTACGTGCCACCTGCACAGGTGCCAGGGGGTGTCTGGCATCGGCCACGATCGGTTGGTGCTTTTAACGTGCCAACCAAGGCGGCGCTAGCATCGGCCACGTTCGGATGGTGCTTTTTATGTGCCACCGGCACAGAAGCCAGTTGAGGCGGCGCTGGCATCGGCCACGTTCGGATGGTGCTTTTTATGTGCCACTGGCACAGAAGCCAGTCGAGGCAGCGCTGGCAACGCCCACGTTCGGATGGTGCTTTTTATGTGCCACCGGCACAGGTATCACAACTACTATTTCCATTGATATTTGTTTCGATGTTCATGTACATGCACTTGACTCAACAGGTCTCCTCAAGCACAGCGAGATGTTCTGGGATCCAAGGTACTTTGAATGGGCAGGGGCTATGCGGAATTAGTTCTGGTGCCGGAAGCATCCCGGGTCTTTGTAGTCACAGCACATCTCCAGAGATCTCGGTCCTTCACCATTGCCTCAGTGAGGCCCAACGCTCTGAGGTCATGCTTGACTACCTCATCCCATCTAAATAAATATGTATTGTGCAATATACAATATGTAATATTATGTGCAATATGTATAAATATATGCCATAGACACAAGTGTGGCTGTGTGGTTAAGAAGCTTGCTTCCGAATTTTGTTCCACTGTGTGGCACCTTGGACAAGTGTTTTTTATTGCAGTTCCAGGTTGACCAAAATCTTGCAAGTGAATTTCATAGACTGAAACAGGGAGAAGTTCTTCATATATATATTTGTATATGCATGTGTTTGTTGTGTGTGTGTGTGTGTGTGTGTGTGTGTGTGTGTGTGTGTGTGTGTGTGTGTGTTGTGTGTGTGCATCTCTGTCTTGACATCATGGTTGTAAACAAACATCCCCATCATACAACTGGTGTTGTTTGTTTCCAGACTTCTGTGAAAAACATATCTGACTGCAGAAAAATATTACCTTGATGATGAAAGAGGTGAGAGTTGGTAACAAGAAGGGCATCCAACTGATGAAAGTTTGCCTCAACAAATTTCGTCTGATCCTTGCAAGCATGGAAAAGTAGATGTCAAATAATGATGATGATGATGAATTTGAAATGAATATATTTTTATAGCAATCTATGTATCATACTTAGTGTAAACACATTACTACTGCAAAGCAAATCTACAGTGCTATTTGTCTGAAGATAACATTATTGATGAGATGATTTTCATCTCACTTTGATTATATTGTGTTTTTAAACACAGCACATCCATAAGGTCAGGGATCTCATCACTGGCCAATTAGACCTGCTACTGGCACCATGTACATCAGTACTACCTGTTTTGTGGTTGGATGGTTGGTGACTGAACTTCCCCCTTGAGTAGCTTGCTACTCTTGTGAGGAGGGTGTCTGGACACCCAGCAGAAATAAGAACAAGACCTGTTGAAGGACTGATGAGCTTCCTGTGGGCCAAAGATCATCCAATAGGATAAGGCAATGAAAAATCACCCCAATATTTCTGCCAAGAAAACACTACAAGAAAGTCAGAACAAAGTAACGCTATGGCTTCAGTTGATGGGCTACTCTACCTGAAAGAAATTCTAACTGGGCCCCACCTGAAGGTCATGTGCTGTTTATCTTGATATGAGATCATCGTGTCATGCACATATGGTTGTAATGCATGTGCCTGGTGTACCCTTATCAGATGGATAGTCATGATGGGTATACTGGGCTTTGTATATTTTACCCCAGTGTCACTTTGATGGCATGCACTGCTCTCTCACTCAATAATAATAATGATTTTTTTATTAACCACAAAGGTTTACATTAAGAAAAACATTATAGACAGTACAGAACAAAACAAAGAATGTGTGTGTGTATGTGTGTGTTGTGAGGGTTTTATATGTAAACAAGATTAACAAAGTTTAACCCTTTCGTTACTGTATTTATTTTGAGATGCTCTGTGTTTCTTTCAATTATTTTAAATATAACAAAGAATTTAGTAAAACAACTTAGTTATCATTTAGCTAGTGTTAGGAACATAAATTGTGACTAAGGTCTGGTGGAAGACTTTAATTCAAATCTTATGAAAATGAGACATTTGTACTCAGAGCCAGAAGTGGTTTCAGCCGGGTTGGTATCGAAAGGGTTAAAAAAAAAAGAAATGGGAGAAAGAAATCAATGATGTGTAATCCTAGCAAGGATGTTGTTTTAATGCATTAAGTTTTGTTTTCATTTCGATACTACATTCCAGTCTTGGTTATGTCACCACTTTTCCTAACTGTCCCCTCATCTCATGTCTTAATATCAACAAAAAAGGGTAAGCTTGTATTAAGGTCAGTTCAGTAACTTGCTTAGGCAACATTTATGATGTGGTGGTATTCTGACTTGGATAGTGGTGATGAATTGCCCTAATAACAAAATGACTGGACACTATATATATGTGTGTATATGTGTGTTTATACACACACACACCACACACACACACACACACCACACACACACACACAGTGAGTGGACAAATGGAAGAAAGAGGCACTCAACACATTCAGAAGTTACATATATTATTGTTTAAAACAGTTTGATTTGGAGGCCCCATGCAACTTAAAATTTTGAAGGCTCATTACAGGAGTCAGGCTTGCCAGGGTGTGTATGTGTGTGTGTGTATATATATAATATAAATAAAGTTAGAGAAGGCTGGTTTATGGGATTACTCTGGGTTTCACGTCCATAAAGCACTTAGCTTTACAGCACATCATCAGATCCCAAAACCTGTTGGCGTAATCCTTTCATTACCAACCCGCCCAAAACTAACTCTGGCTCTGTAGTACAAATGTCTTGTTATCATAAGTTTTGCATTAAAATATACCACCAAACCTTAGTCGCAATTTATGTTCCTAACACTAGCTTAATGATAACTAAGTTGTTTTACTAAATTCTTTGTTATATTTAAAATAATTGAAAGAAACACAGAGCATCTCAGAATAAATACAGTAATGAAAGGGTTAAGGTTTCTCTCCTGAGTAGCTTCTCTAGAATATGGAAGAGGAAAGGACCTCACTACTCAATCTCAACAACAGGGGATATCAATCATCAGTGACCCTGTTATCTGGTGGGTTCAACCTACCAGGTAACAGGGTCACTGACGATCGATAAGCTGTGGTGCCTTCACTACAGCTTGAAGTCCACGCTACCTTTGTGACTAAATGAGCACTGAGAGATACCAAACTGGAAATTTCTAAGTTTTTGTGCATATGCACATCATGTAAGTGGATGGCTGTTGGCACTTCTGTGTTCATCTGCCTTTTGACAGATCTTTTGACACCCTGCTCACCAAACTGGTTTGGTGGTGGTGCTGGTTTAGTTGCACTAGGCTGTATGTTGCCAAAAACATGCAAGAGTAATCTCATACACACACACACACACACACACACACACACACACAAAGCTGTTTAGTTAAGAAGTTCATTTTACAACCACATGGTTTTGGGATCAGTCCCAGTGTGTGATACCTTGAGCAAGAGACTTCTTCAATTACCCCAGATCAACCAATGGATCTTGAAGTATAAATGAAGTCTGCTTACAGACTGAAAGAGAAAGTGATGAAAGCTTGGAATAAGCTTAGCCATGTATCTTTCTTTCAAAAGTTATAAAAATAATACTGTATACAAAATGTTCATAATTCTCAAATGTGTTAAGCTCTTTCATTAGTTAAATTTGTCAAGCAGTACAAGTGTGTGTGTATGTGTGTGTGTGTGTGTGTGTGTGTGTGGCTGTGTGGTAGGTAGCTTGCTTACCAACTACATGGTTCCGGGTTCTGTCCCACTGCATGGTACCTTGGGCAAGTGTCTTCTACTCTAGCCTCAGGCCGACCAAAGCCATATGAGTGGATTTGATAGACGGAAAGTGAAAGAAGCCCATCGTATATATGTATATGTATCCCTTGACAACTGATACTGGTGTGTTTACATCCCCGTAACTTAGCGGATCGTTGCGTTGGACTAGACACCTTATTAGAATGGAGGATCGAAGGATTCCTAAGCAGATGCTCTATGGAGAACTTGTGAATGGAAGGAGACTCCGGCAGAAACCAAGGCTGCGATTTAAGGATTGTGTTAAGTCCTCGTTAAAGGCCTTTGATATGCAGGACACTGACTGGGAGAACAATGCCTGTCATTGCCACAGATGGAGGAAGCAGGTTAAGGAGGGGATCGACACTATTGAGAGAGCACGTATCCAGCATGAAGAACTTAGGCGAGCTGCGCGAAAGTGCACAGCTCGTATAGTGAATGGGGAAAGCTTGGTCTGCAATGTTTGCAGTCGTGTATGCTTGTCAAGAGAAGGGCTCATTAGCCACCAACGGAGCCGCAAATGCAAAATATAAGTTAGTCCTAGAGCACACAATGTTCCTGAAGGTCGGCAATGGTCTTCCTCAGTCACGAGTGGACGGCCATCATGTATGTATGTATGTATGTATGTATGTATGTATGTATGTATGTATGTATGTATGTATGTATGTATGTATGTATGTATGTATGTATGTATGTATGTATGTATGTATGTATGTATGTATGTATGTATGTATGTATGTATGTATGTATGTATGTATGTATGTATGTATGTATGTATGTATGTATGTATGCATGCATGTATGTATGTATCTATGTGCATGTATGTGTGTGTGTGTATGTATGACTTAAGCATTGAGACAAACATTTAACAAATCAAGAGGAGTTTCAATGGCCAGATTCAATCAGTTCAGTTAGTGAACCACTGCTAACGTCTGTAGTCATGGCATGTACAGATGAGATATTTCAACTAGTGAATGACAAATGTGATTAAAATCCAAGCCAGACGTTCATGGATCAATACTCGATTTGGATGTCTGATATAGAAGAGTTACATTGGTCTGGGCAAGTTATCTGCTGGATGATGATGATGACATTATTCACCTTAGACACATTACATATATCCTAGTGCTTGGTTCACCTGTTATATGTGATATCTGACTCCCTTTCAGGACTGAAGTATTTTCTGGTCTTAACAAGTTTCATAATTAAAGGCCTCCTAAAGAGGTTGTTTAGCCCTATACCAAGCAGACCTATGATCAAAGGCACTCCATTTGTGGCCATCCCATATTTAGGATCCTAGGACAGCATTATCCATCTTTTTAATTAGGCTTCTTTTTAAGACAGTAGAGTGTGATTTGAGGGAGATCTGACTGCTATTTCTTACTGGTTGAGCAACCGTATCAAGACCTCAGATTGAGAGCTAGCTTTGACATTTATAAGTTTTAATTGCATCTTGAGTTTATATTCTTTTCTACTCTAGGCACAAGGCCTGACATTTTGGGGGAGGGGACCAGTCAAAAAAGATAAAAGGCAAAGACGACCTTGGCAGAATTTGAACTGAGAATGTAATACCACTACGCATTTCGCCCAGCATGCTAATGCTTCAGCCAGCTCGCTGCCTTTCATTAGAGTTTATATGAAGATGTAACAGTCTGTATGTATTTCTAGGTAGGTATGTGGGTAGAAGAGCAGGAGGAGTGGGGAGAGTGGTATGTAAATGATGGAATAGTGTATGGCTGAGGGGAGTTGTAGGTAAGTGGAGTGGTGGATGAATGAGTGGAGTGGTGGATGGGTGGAAGAGTGGTGTGTGTGTGTGTGTATGTATGTATGGCAGGTGCATGTATTTACATTTGTAAATATGTGTGTGTATATGTCTATGTGGAGGAGTGAGATGGGTATATGTATGTGTGTATGGGGGTGCATGTATTTGATTACTTGTATGTACAAATAATTGTGTATTTATGTGTATGTGTGCACATCCTTGCATGTGTATGTATCTGTACATGCTTATGCATAAATGTGCATGTTTGTGTATGTGTGTGCATATGTGCACATGTTTGCATATGCATGTATTTTCACGCTCATGTTTATGGGTTTATACATTCGCAGTCTATAAATTAGTTACCCATGTGCAGTGATCATTGTTGGTGCAGAAAATAATACTGCACAAGGGATTATCTGTAATATCAGATTACAAAGGATTATCTACTGAGAGGATTTCCTGAAGTGAAATATAAATAAATAAGGGTTAGATATAAAAAGATTAGGTTACAATAAGGTTAGCTAATAATATCTCCCATGGCCTCTAAAGATGTCCTCTATCCATCCCTTGACTTCAGTGAGGAGAAAAGCTGTAGGTGAGTCTTTTTCTATCTCTTCACAGATCAAGTTTGTTACATTCTATCATAACTGTTCAACAATATATACTATTTTACACTGTCAATAATCCCTGCTATCTCTACCACAACTACCACTAAAACTAATATCAACACCAGCACCACACCACAACCACTAACACCTGTAACATCCATCATCACCACTACAACCTCCACTACCACCACAACCATGACGATCATGATGCTGACCACCACTACCATCTCCCACTTCCCCATCATCACCATACCCACTGCCAACACCTTCATCATTACCACATATATATATATACGACAGGCTTCTTTCAGTTTCCATCTACCAAATCCACTCACAAGGCTTTGGTTGGCCTGAGGCTATAGTAAAAGACACTTGCCAAAGGTGGCACACAGTGGGACCGAACCCAGAACCATGTGGTTCTGGGTTCAAGCTACTTACCATAGAGCCACTATCACTGCCACCTCTAGTACCATTACCTCTCAATACTAACACCACTGTGAGACTGTGCACAGTCCTGTGTCTTGCATAAGTTCACAGCCATATGTCATACAGGCTTGAACATCCTCACAGGATGATTGAAAAAGGGTGAAATTACAGGTGATCCATTCCACAAAAACAGTGGCCTATGAATTTTAACCATCCTTGTTTTGATTGACTGCCTCTGACTGTCTGTAAAGATCCATATAATGACTTGTTTGATATATGGTTAGCATAAGAGGTGTCAAGGGCCTTGCATAGAAGTGAAGGGAATGTGCTGAGATAATTACTCTTGAGTTGATGTTAATGTCCATGAGTGGCTGTGAGGTAAGAAGCTTGCTTTCAAAGCACACGGTTCCAGGTTCAGTCCCACTGTGTAGCACCTTGGGCAAGTGTCTTCTGTTATAGCCTTGGGCCAACCAAAGCCTTGTGAGTGAATTTGATAGAGGGAAACTGAAAGAAGTCTGTCGTATAGAAATATAGTTGAAATTTACAGAAAAACAAAAGATGAAGACTGGTGTATGAACAACAAGCAGGTGTATTAGTTTGACGCTCAGGAAAGTGAGAAAGTCTTTCCCATTTTGAGCCTACGCTCTTCAACGGAAAGGAATATGAGGAAATAGACACAGAAAGAACAAAAAAAAAACTTGTGGATTTAGTGATCAATCATGGTGACTGGTTCCCCCCACTACTGCTTGATAAGCAGAGTTAGTGTATTTACATCCCTGGAACTTAGTGGTTTGGCAAAAGAGACCAATAGAACAAGTACCAGGCTTAACAAAATTAAGTATTGGGGTCGATTCACTTGACCAAAACTTCTTCAAGTGGTGCCCCAGCACAGCTGCAGTCTAATGACTGAAACAAGTAAAAAGTAAATGATGTGGTGTAGACAAAGAAGAAGACCACAACCATGACCACCACTACTGCTACCACTGTAATGATACCAGTGCCTTTACCTCTCGCTACTACCATCACCATCAGCAATACCATCATCGTTACCATTACTACCTACAGGGCAACTAATCTCACAACCCTCTCCGCCATAAGCAGAGTCAAATTGGAATGGTGGTGGGATTGTGTAAGGATCCTGTGGGATTAATGGACCTTTAATAAATAACAATTCTCTTTTGATAATGAGAAAAATCTGTAGAACTGGTTAGGCCCTTAAAAATAAATCAGCTTAAAGATTCCCTGTACATTTTCAACTTCTTTTTTCCATATTTCTACCTATGTGAAATAAAATAATTTTGCTTTATATACACACACACACACACACACACACACACACACACACACACATATATATATAGTTGAAATTTACAGAAAAGTGGGACACTCAGGAAAGTGAGAAAGTCTTTTATGTTTCAAGCCTACGCTCTTCAACAGAAAGAGAATACAAAAAACTTATGGATTTAGTGATCAATCATATAATCATATACACACATATAGATGTTAGGAAAGGCATCTGGCGATAGAAATCATACCAGAACCAACAATAGAGCTTAGCACAGTCCTCTGGCTTACTAGATTTTATCCAACCATCCAACTCACACCAGAATGGAAAATGACAAATGTTAAATGATGATGATATATATATATATATATATACAGGGACAGGAGTGGCTCTATGGTAAGTAGCTTGAACTCAGAACCAAATGGCTCTGGGTTTGGTCCCACAGTGTGGCACCTTGGGCAAGTGTCTTTTACTATAGCCTCAGGCCAACCAAAGCCTTGTGAGTGGATTTGGTAGATGGAAACTGAAAGAAACCTGTTGCGTATATATATATATATATATATGTGTGTGTGTTTGTGTGTCTGTGTTTGTACCCCCGAACCACCATCGCCTGACAACCACCGATGTTGGTGTGTTTACATCCCCATAACTTAGCGGTTCAGCAAAGAGTTGATTTCTTTAACTAAAGGCAGTGATCCAGCATGGCCCCAGTCAAATGACTGAAACAAATAAATCAATAAGAGAATATATCTCTATATAGTCCAACCCATGCTAGCATGGAGAGCGGACGTTAAATGATGATGATGATGATATAAAAGAGAGGTTGTGTGCTGTCTGTCTCCTACGATTTAGATTCCTAACTACTCCCACATTTTGTGGTGCAGTTTAACCAAAACCGGGTATCTTATAGTCGTGATTCATATCGAGCCCTTCTGGATATTAGCGTGTGTCTACGATGAGTCTACGATTTAAAAAAAAATTTACCATCAATTTTTCCCATTTTTAATGCACTTTTGGCATATATAAGGGAAGTAACTCTCTAAAAATTTATTATTAAATCTCAGAACGTAAAAAGCTACAGTAACACCACCCCCTTTGTGGTTAGCCATATTGAGATGGCTATTATACTTTACATCTCTAAAAATGCTTATATAGTTATTTCCCTTACAAACCCGACCAACGCCGGGCGATACTGCTAGTATATATATATTACAAGATTCTTTCAGTCTCCGCCTGCCAAATCTACACATAAAGCTTAGGTCAGCCTGGGGCTATAGTAGAAGATACTTGCCCAAGGTACCACACACTGGGACTGAACCTGGAACCATCTGTTTATGAAGCAAGCTCCTCAACTACACAAGCATTCATGCACCCTATAAGCCTTCGTCATCATCATCCTCATCATCTTTATCATCATTAGATATCCATGTTCCATGCTGCCATGGGTAGGATGGTTTGATAGGAGCTGATGGATCCTGAGGCTACATCATGCTCCACTGTCTATATTGGCATGATTTGCTCTACCTATGAGTAGAGGATATGGCGTAGGATAATTTGCACAATCAAAACAAAAATAAACTCAAAGAAATAACTTAGAGTGGCCAGCTGCATTAAATTTGAACAATAAAGACCAAGGAGGAATTACAACCGTGTTTCGTGGTCTGCTACCACAACAGCTCCTTTATAGGATCAAATTAGCGCAAGACATCATCAGGAGGAACCACGTCTGGTTTCGGCCCCTACTCCTCTACCGTTTTGACGTGGCGGGCTCCCCTCTTTCGGAGGTGTCTTCAGCTCTGGTGTTGGGTGCATGTCTTCTTTCTTCTGTTCCCTGGCCTCTTCGATGTATTGTCAGCGAGTGTCAGCCGGTGACTGTCTGACTTGTCAGATTTTTCCCTTTAAATTTTGAAAATTTGCTTATATATATATATATATATATATATATATATACTATATACTAAATACCATACAAGATAACTTTTAAATTTATTGAAACCAGCTTCTCTTTGAGATAAAGTAAACAAACACAAATCAGTGACCCACTCTAAATGAGAAGGAGCAATGATCTCCAGCAATCAACAATCCAATGAGTTAACATATGCCATTAAGGAAAAAATAATTGTTTTGTTTTTTCTGACAAAACTTTTGTGAAGTTTCTGTTTACAGAATTTTACTCACAAAACATTCCTGAATCCAAGGCCATGTGTGTGTATGTGTATGTATGTGTGTATGTGTGTGTGTGTTTGTGTGTGTATGTATGTACATGTTTATGTGTGTGTGTGTATGTTTATGTTATGTTTTATGTGTGTGTATATGTGTCACTAAACATTAGTGACCCAAGGCCATGTGTATGTATGTGTGTGTGTGAGAGAGAGAGTGTGTGTGTTTGTGTATGTGTGTGTATGCAAGAGTGCATTGTACATGTGTGCATAAGTGTATATGTGAGAGTGTGTGTGTGTTTACTTGTGTGTAGTGTGTACATATGTGTACAGTCAGTTTTAAATTTTACAATATGGTGCTATGTTGTGGTCTATGACAGTATTATTAGTGTGTGTGGGGGGGAAGGACACCCCCTCACCCCCCCCCCCCACAACAAGTAGCGTTGACAAATATTACTGGCTCTGTTGACACTATATAACCCCAAGATTTGGTTATTATTTCTAGCAGTTCAAACAATCACTTAGAGGTTCTTTTGCCAGTTTTGTTTTTCCTGTTTAGTCACAAATCTGTCCTGATTGCACAAACCTGTAATCAGAGATATTCCAGCCATGGCTATCCTGTCTTATTTGGAACTATGCTGGCTAGTGTCTTCTTCCTTAATTTTTAGAGGGTAGAGAGATTTGGCTGTTACTTCTTGATGCTCCCTTCCCAGTGTTACTGTTTAGCCCAGGGCCATCCTGCTAGTCTGCTCAAGCAGAACTGGCCTTGGGTCATGCATATTATCCAATACCTTCCTTTTTTAGGAATAGTAGTGTGTGATTTGAAAGAGATTTGACTATTTTTTCTTGCTGGTCAAATAACCACTTAGCGGTTCCTTTGCAAGTCAAATTGATTATTTAGTTCCAGATCTGTCTTGACGAAGCAAACCTGTAATCAAAGGCATTCCAGCCATGGCTATCCTGTCTTTTTGTATATCTGGAACTACACTGGCTCAGAATAGTGTGAAATTTGAGAGATTTGGCTGCTATTTCTAGAGGCTCCCTTCCTAGTGTTGTTGTTGCTGTTGGTGTTTAGCCCAGAGTCAGTCCTAATTGAGCAGACCTATTATCAAATGAATTCCACCCATGATTTTTGTAGTTTTGTGAATCAAGGACTACATTGTCTAATGTGTCCTTCTTCATTTTTCAGAAGTCAGGATGTGATTTGAGAGATTTAGCTGCTTTTTCTAGTAAACTGACCGACCACAGAGTGATTCTATCTCCTGGCTCATCCTCTCGAGTGTTACTGTCTTTAGTGCTTGTAATCAAACAGTGGGTCAGTGCTGTATTGATGCAGGTCATACGCATGCGCTTGCTTGGGTGGTGTGATCTAGTGGATGTTTGTGTATAGAAGTGGTATTGAGGTGTGGGGAAGTGAAGTCTTTGTAGTGTGGTGGGCTTGTAGAGTGAGGGTGGTGGTGCGATGTTTGAGGTGATACAGTAGTCTGATAGTGGTGATGGAGAGATGGTTTGATGTATATTGGTAGTGGTGTTGGTAGTGGTGTTGGCAGTGGTGATTGTGGTGGTGGTGGTGGTAGTAGTGGCATATGGCAGGTGCTGTGGTTCTTGTTTGTCATGGGTTGTGTGCAATTGTGTATGTGTGCTTGTGTGAGTGTGTAAGTGCATATGTGTGAATGTGTGTGAGCGTGTGTGTGAGTGTGTGTATGTATGTGAGTGTATGTATGTGAGTGTATGTATGTTTGTATGTGCGTGTGTTTGTGTTTGTGAGTATGAAAGTGCATGTGTGAATGTGTGGCGTATGTATGTGAGTGTGTATGTGTGCATATGTGTATGAGTGCGTGTGTGAGTGTATGTATGTATGTCTGTGAGTATGTACATGTGTGTGTCTGCCTATGCGTTTGTGCTTGCGTGTGAGTGTGAGGCTGTGTCTATATGTGTTTGAGTGTGTGAGACTGCGTCTGTATATATGTACATGTATACGCGCGCGCGAGCGCACGAGAGAGAGATAGAGAGAGACAGACAGACAGACAGAGAGTGCGTGTTTGTACATGTGTGGAGTGAAAGTGCCTCTGTATACATGTGTGTGTGCATGTGTATGTATGCATGCGTGAAAGATATGTATGAGTGTGTGTGTGTGTGTGCATGTCTACGTGTGAGTGTGTGAATGTGTGTGTGTGTGTGTGTGTGTGCGTGTGTGTGTGGGGGGGGCGTGTGTGTGTGTGTGTGTGTGTGTTCGGGCGCGTGTGTGCTGGCTTGGTAAGGTAGTGGAGTAGGCAATGTGACTGTGGTCAGATGAATCAGGTGATAATCACGTCAGAATATAAATAAGGTAAAGGGACAGTAACTTCTATGACACTGCCGTCACATAACAACCCTCACCCACTACAGCTGCGCACACACACACACACAAACCGACATCTGCTGTTAGACCACTTCCCCTCCTCCTCCATTAGATCACAACCACCATCACCACCACCGCTACCACAACAACAACAACAACGACTGCGCTGTCCATCTTGTTAGGTGAATGACAGGTGACATGGTCCCTTCGAAAAACATTTTCAGAGTCTAGACTATGGAAGACAAGAGAAAAGGTGTGTATACGTATGTATATGTGAGGGGGAAAGGGATGAAGTGGTGGGGGGAGAGAGGGGATTTTAATGAGAGTCACCCCCCCTCTTCCTTACTCGCCTCCATTAATGAGTGGTCTTGCTGGTGATGGTAATGATGGGGGTAGTGATGATTATAGTAGTGGCGGCGGTGGCGAGAGTTGAAGTAGGCGAGATGGTGGTGGTGATAACGTTGAGTAGTCGTGCTGCCTTGTCAGCGCTGGTGGAGGCTGTAGCGGTGTTGGTGTTTAATGGTTTTGGTGGCGGTGGTGGTGGTGGTGGTGGTTGTATGGTGTGATATTACCAGTCATGTTGGTGGTAGCAGGAATAATAATAATAATGAAAAGAATGAGGAATGACGGTGGTGGTGATGTTGATAGCCGCAGTAAGAGCGGTCGGGGCGTTTATAGTAGAAACGGCAGTAAAGGTGGGTGACAAGTTATTCCCCCTATCTTACCTAATGACAGCCTAATCAGGCGATATTTGTTTACTGTTGTGACTGATTTTTAAACCGTTTCCTGTATTTAACATTTCATTTGAGAATTTCGGCATTGCTATGATAACTAGTATATACACACAAACGTCCACGTTTATATACATTACACATACATATGCTTGTGTATATGCCACGCATGTAATATATAAAATTGTGCATGTTTGCCTACCTACCTACCTACATACATACATACATACATACATACATACGTACGTACGTACGTACGTACGTACGTACATATATTTATTATACACGTGTGTAATGCGGCAAGTTGGTAGAATCGTTACCACACTGCACCAAATGTTAAGTAACATTTTTTCCAGCTTTACATTCTGAGTTCAAATACTTCTGAGGTTCTACTTTGTCTTTATTCCTTTTGGGGGCAAAGTACCAGTTGAGCACTGAGGTTGATGTAATCGACTCCCCCATACCTCAAAATTACTGGTTTTGTGTGTGGTGTATGTTTATAATATATATATATATATATATATATATATGTGTGTGTGTGTGTGTGTATTTTACTCACACACAGATAAAAAAGAAAGCAAAGAGACCAGTGGAGATCTCTGTCAACAAGTCTTGCATTTTCTGGAAAAAGAGAGGAAGTACTGTGAAATTTCCCTGGGGAGCAGAATTCCCAATATTTCAAACTGTCCTTCTAAGTAAAGTTGATAGGAAAGATTTATAAGAAAGACAGTATAGTTTTACATGCTCTATGTAAAATTTATAACAGTACATTAGATGTCTCTGAGTGACATCATCTGGAGCAATTAATGTAAAGTGGTGCATGTTATATAATGGACTGATCAATTTTATATTTGCTAACATTATCATCCTTTGAACTCCAAATACATTTGGATATGAATGCCTTTCCTCCCTTGGACACAAAGACCTGTTGAGGCAAGCGAAGTCGATATAGAGCCTCATCCGACGACAGGCACCCATGCCAACCCCCTTTGCTTGCGAAGACATGTTGGGGCAAGCGAAATCGAATTGAACCAGTCAGGATCCCTGGTCTGGTGGTACGTAAAAAGCACTATCCGACTCGTGGCCGATGCCAGCACCGCCTCGACTGGCTTCCGTGCCGGTGGCACATAAAATACACCAATCCGACCGTGGCCGTTGCCAGCCTCGCCTGGCGCCTGTGCAGGTGGCACGTAAAAAGCACCCACTACACTCATGGAGTGGTTGGCGTTAGGAAGGGCATCCAGCTGTAGAAACATTGCCAGATAAGACTGGAGCCTGGTGCAGCCTTCTGGCTTCCCAGATCCCCGGTCGAACCGTCCAACCCATGCTAGCATGGAGAACGGACGTTAAACGATGATGATTGAACTTGTGATTTGGCTGAATGTATGCATATGTTGTAATAATTTTTTTAAAGGAATTTTCAGTAAGCTCTGTTTACACACATGTCCTCTGTTACCCTATCATCTCTCACACTCACTGAAATGTAATTATTACTATGAATAAAATATATAATTCAACTATATTTGTTTTGGATTTATTTTTATTATAGTAGAATTGTTACCACATTGGATGAAATGTCTACAGGTATTTCTTCTGAATATTTATGTTCTGAGTTGAAATTCCATTGAGGTCAACTTTACCTTTCATCCTTTTGGGATCAATAAAATAAATACCAGTTGAGCACAAAGGTCAATATGATTGACTAACCCACTTCCACTAAAAAATTACTAGCCTCATGCCAAAATTTTACACAATATTTCTATTATGGAACACTTGGTGGTTTGAGTAAGACATCAGACAGACAACCACTATCATATTTAACCTTACTATATGTATGTTTGTTCAGCCTGTATCTTACACAAACACTACCAATATTAATAGCTTGTAAGGACACTGTACTTTGTTATGCAACCATACTATACTATAATTTCTACAGAAAATCTGTATAGATAATCTTAACAACTAAGAAAAAAAGCCCCCCCCCCCAATCGATCGCGAATGACTAGAAAGTTCCCCTCTGAGGCAAAAGTCCAGGCAAAGTTGTTTATGGAAGACCAACAGTTGCCCATGTATACATACCAGTCTTCCCTCTCTATGCCACTGATGTTATCCAAAGGAAGGGCAAAGGCCAATACAGCTTGGCACCAGTGATGTCAGGCCAGGAATCAAACTCACTACCTCATGATTGTGAGCCTGACACTCTAACCACTGTGCCATGCACTTTCACAGCTTAAACAACTATTAATGTTATGAATAACAAAGTTATGAGTAATATGATGTTGTAAGATAATTCAGGTACATACAGTTTGTGCTCAGGGCATCTTCATGCTCAAACTCTGACTTCAAATGCAACTTTAAATACAATGATATGCTAATTGCCTAAAAGAAAGTGGGCTATAAGCAATTTGTCAATTAAGCTGATACATGTATAATAGAATAAAGGGGTAGACAACTGTAAGGGACAATTTGCAAACCTTCTTCCTTTGTCCCTTTCAGCTTTTAATGTTTTACCTGTAATGACCTGTTTCTGCCTCCTATCAACACAACAGACTTACTTTTGGCTATTTCTGAAGTATACCAGTGTATATTGCAACCATTATGAACATCCCTTAAAGGAATTTTCATTGATCTCTTATGATTTATACTCTTTTGAGCATTTATTTCTCTGTACGAGTCATATAAATATATAAATGTCATAATCTGCCTTGATACCATTGCTATTGTAATTTACAAAATTATATAGAACCATTTGTGTCACAGAACCCCAAGAGATTTGATCCTTTTCCATTCCCTGTACCATGACAATATCCTTTAGGTACACTAAAGTAGCCATTGTAATGTCACCCATCTTGTGTACTAAAATTATCAGCCATAATAAGGTTACTGACACTTGATTTAATCCTTTAGCATTTAACCTGGCCATATCCAGCCAATACACTCTACCTGTCTTATGTTCAAACTGGCCAGATCTGGTTTCTTACATTAAACCTACAATATTATTCTAAAAATTAAGTTACTTCATCGAAATCTCAAAGCTACAAGATAATGCATGATTAATTCAAAACAATGTAAATAAATAAGCATCACTTCTGAGAGAATAATGTGAATGTTAAAGGTAGTTTATAAAAGGCGGTGAGCTGGCAGAAACGTTAGCACGCCGGGCGAAATGCTTTGCAGTATTTCGTCTGCCGTTACATTCTGAGTCCAAATTCCGCTGAGGACGACTTTACCTTTCATCCTTTCGGGGTCAATAAATTAAGCACCAGTTACGCACTGGGGTCGATGTAATCGACTTAATCCGTTCGTCTGTCCTTGTTTGTTCCCTCTGTGTTTAGCCCCTTGTGGGTAGTAAAGAAATAGGTAGTTTATACAAGAAGACCTCATAAAAGTTGTTATTTGTAAGTCTTGATTTTGGTAGAGAGGCAAACATCACTGCTGCTATTGTATTGCCTAAATAATAGCGTACAATCATACATACATCTACATGTACATAAACACAAATGCAAATACATACATACTGTTATTCATATGTTTGTACATATACACGTATACACATACTTTTGCACAAACATCCATTCATATATACATATGTAAGTATGTATGTTTGTATTCATAACTATGCAGTTGATAAGTAAATCTCAATGACAGTAGCTTGTTTCTGAGTTAGGAACTGGATTCTTCTCTATTGATGTAAAATTTGGCAAATAAATTCTAAAGAATATATATATATACTAGCATTATGACCCGTCGTTGCCGGGTCATAGTGCTAGTGCATGTATATATGTGTATATATATGTGTACATATTACATGTACATCTATATACATACATCTACACATAAAATACAAAATACAAAGTTATATCTTGATATCGCTAGTGATAACAATACTCAAAATATATAACAGACTGGAATTGTAAGCCTGTCCCTTGCAATTTCGATCAATTGTATCTTGTCCTCCCTCTTGTATAGAAGTGTGGTTACAATCCAGCCTACCTCTACTTCTGGGGGGACATTTTAAATTTTTATCCGGGATGTCCGACGTCCCAGATATAAAGGTAAAAATAAAATATTTCCACTTTGCAAGGTTCGAGTCAAGTACTCCCTCGCACGCTCCGTTGACTCGAACCTTGCTTCTATTGTGGCGAATTTACCGCCTCTGGTTAGATATCTTTCATAGTCGCACCAAGACACTTTTCGATGGTGCTTTCCTCCAGGTGTTCAAATCTTTTTTTTTTCTCTATATTGTATACTTTATAGACAATAATCTTTTCTTTAATTTAATTTTTTATTTCGTTTGGTGGTGTTATCATAGATTCACCGTCTTTGTCGGTGATCAATTCATATTTCTTCCATTTTAATTTCAATGAGTTCGCACCCGCTGACGGCTGCTGCGAAATTCATTTTTGGACTTTCTTCTATCGAAGGCATTCTAACAAAAATGCTTCCGTGTAAACGGTGAAAATAATGTCAATTTCCCCAAACAGGGACACAATTCAATTTTTAAACAATAACCAAGGGGGGAGGGTTACAGTTTACAATTATTTAACAAATGCAACACAACAATGTTTCCTTTACGAGGAACCAACAAACGTGATAACAATAGTTAAACAGTTATAATAATAACAACAAACCTTACGGTGAATCAGAAAGCAGTAAGCAGTTGAAGCTTTAGTCCTTTATATATAAGAAATAAACCAACAGCAGTACTCTGTAGAAGCGGCTGTTCGAGGAAACAGATATTATATATAGCCAAACTTCATATAGATACTTAATGCTAGCTAATTAGCAGATAATCTAATGTAAAAGCACAGCTCCATCTGGACTATTCCATTTCTGCACGCTAATTTTATTTTAATTTATTCCCATTCATGTGAAACCACTTATTCAAGTTCAAGTCATTGATGCAATTTTATACCAATTGCTATTTTTACTTTTGTTATGCTACAATTATATTATACTTTAGTTTGATTTTAATTATTACTTACTACATATAATTCAATTGTTATTATTATTTTTATTGTTAAAGTGAAAGCATCTGACATAAAATAGAGAAATGTTTTTGTTTTACTTTTAACACGCAATACTGAAATGGTGGAGAAGATATGATATTGCTATGGGCTCGCTCTAGGCAAGAAGTTGAACATTTTTTTGCCCATGAAACTACATGGACCCTAAGTAAGGCATGTGTAAAATTTGAATGAAATTGGTTGTGTCGTTCTCAAGTTTTAGGGAAACACACAGACAGACACACATTCTCAGTTTTATATATACATATATATATATATATATATATATATATATATATATATATATATATATATAAAATTTTGAGTCAGAAGCAGCTCTAATAGCATAAACATTATTGATGTTTCTTGAAAAACTCTGTATATATCCCAAAACCAAGTGAAATGAACTGGTCCTGTTATTTCAGCTCATCAGTACCATAGACTTGGGCCACTTTCAAAAGGAATTCAAAATTTTAGTCTGACATACTTGCAAATAGCATAAAATCTATCAGCTAACATGCAACAGCACCACACAAGTAAAACAGAATTAAATTTTTGAGTTAGAAGCAGCTCTAGTAATGGGAGCATTATTGATATCCTGTACTTAATGTTTGTGTTTTGCTTAAATACTTTCAGGCTGCAGTTTTTCATGCAGGGGAAGTCACTTTAAGATACAGTGTGTTAAAAAACACTGTATACCTCAAAACAGGTGAAACAAATTGGTAATATGTCTCTGCAACATCGATATTCTTCCCTGTATTTGTGAAACTGTTGTATCTCTGCCGTAAGGCTTCATTTCCACACATGCCAGCTTAATTCAATTTGTCCTTAGTCGAAAGACACATATTGTTATGTTGTTATGTCCTGTTATTATTTTTCTTGCATTTTTTCTTGTATTTATATTTGTGTAACATTGTCCGTTTTTTCTATCCTTGTTTTTGTATACATTCGCTGCTTTCTTCCAAGGAATCTAATGCTCTTAGCTTAGTCTTTCTTGGGGCTGGCCAGATTGGAGCAATCTCAAGAATAATCAGCCGAAATTGCAAGGATAATCTAGTTCTTGACTGAAGATAGAAAACTTTGAATGACCCTTCCTTGTTTTCTTTGTATCATCTTTCTGGATGCTTTGTTGTCTCCTTTTTGTTTAACCTAGTTGTCCGGATGTTTTGCATTCTTGTCCCATTTTGTATTTTATATATATATATATATATATATATTACCAAGGCCAACATGTATGGTGTCAAGTCTAGGAAATTCCCACCTACAATCAAGGAACTTGAGGCCTTCAAAGTGGACCTACTGGGCATAATACCCAGGCTGAAATTCCCTAAATTCTTTTTATTTTTTCAAAGCAAACTCCATGAAGATATACAAAAAATAAGAAACTCTAATCTTCTCAGATAAGACTAAGAACTTAATCTTTTCAGATAAGACTAAGAACTTATACATGATGGACACACACAATAGGCTTTTAAATGATTCAATCACACAAAAATACAGACGCACTCCTTGACACACTTATAATAACATTAACTGTGAAGCTAAACAGATAGCAATTAGGCTAGGTATAGCAGACAGAGTAAAGATCTTGGCCAAGAGAAATGCCTTTATCACTTTAAAGGACCACAAGCTGAATTTTGCCTCTAACCCCAAATGCCACCTGATCAACCTGAGATTAGCCAGGCGAGTATGTATATACTGAGGAAGATTAATGATGATGTAAGGAGGCACAGAAGCCTCCCTCTATGGCACAGCACCAATGAGGTGACCTCAAGGTTTATTGCCAACCGGAGGAGAGGCAGGGCTAGGCTTACACAGTTTGACATTGTCAACTTTTATCCATTGATTTCAAAAGAGTTGTTATTGAAGGCACTTTCCTTTGCTAAGGGCTTCACAGATATTAGTGACAGTAATATTAGTGTTATCATGCATGTCAGGAAGACGGTGCTGTTCAACAAAGATTTGATGTGGGTCAAGCAGTCTGACCCCAAGGGCTCCTTCGAAGTAGCTATGAGAGCCTATGACAGCATCAATGTCAGTGATCTTATCAGACTATACATCCCAGACATCGTAGAGAAGAGGTTTCCTTTGGTCCTTTTCAGTCTTTACAGAGATGACGCGCTAGCCATCTCAAGAGGAGCCAACAGGCACACACTAGCTAGACTTAGAAAGGACCTAATTAGTGCCCTAGGCTCAATGGGACTCAAGATCACCATTGAGACTAATCTCACAGTAGATTTCCTTGATGTTACTTTAGATCTAGGCTCTGGTACATATAGACCCTATCACAAGCTAAATGAGAAGCTGTCCTTTATTGGCACAGCCTCCTACTACCCCACTATAGTTTTCAAGAACCTAGTGAAGGGTATAAGCAAGAGAATCTCGAATCTATCCTCTAGCCAAGAAATCCTTGTAACACTACCACAGATGATAAACAAACCCTTATCATTGACACCAATAGAGTGACCACACCATATGTTACCACTGGTACAATTGCCACACCTAGAGACGATGACCAATCCAGGACCAGAGACACAGAAGGGGTATCCGGCGTCCCCAGTACAACCACCACAGATGATGACCAAACAATTATCATCGACACCAATGGAATGACAAGCCCCGCACCATATGTTACCAACACCCACACTAACACCAGCAGCTTCATTGCCAACCATATGACCAGAAATGATATCCATAGCAATAACACCACTGGATCACTGTGCCATATTGACAATGTCAGCAACGGTGTTACCAACAGTATCCCCAGGCCCAGAGCCTACTAGAGATATACCAGGAGTGCGAACATAGCCACATCACAAGTTTGTAAATATATCAGATCGGCGAGTACATCTTTCAAACGTCACTTCCATAACCACCAGTCATCCTTCAGAGTCTCAGAAAGATGTTTTGTCATATCCCTGGCCAGCCATGCGTGGTGCTTCAAAGATTAAGGGACCCCATGTGACATTAGGTGGAAAATAAAAGAACACCCAAGCCCATATATTAATAGGAGTGGCCATTGCAAAATCTGCATCATAGAGAGATCTAAAATTCTTGAGGAGTATGCTAAACCTGGCGCATTAAATAGTCATAAGGAAGTTTTCTCTAAATGTGTCCATTTCAAGGGCTACCTACTGGAAAATTGGATCTCCCTGTTTGCTGGTTAGGCTATTTTGGGTCTATAAGGGTTGTTTTATCCTCTGGTCCAGGTGAGATAACCCCCTCCTCATTAATGTCTTTATATGTTAGCCATTAGATCACGATATCTGAGCGTTTCCTCACATCCGCATGGTAGAAAGTTTAATTTTTTTGTCTTTGTATAGAGGCTGACAAGCTGTCCAAAAGGCTGTGGCCTTTGGGCCAGAATTTAACTTTTTATTTTAATAATTACTGCTCTAATCTTTAGTGTGCTTCTTTTCTGACATGTTTTATTGACTATATATAAATCTAATATAATAAATGCGAAAACTAATTTGTGTGTCAGTGTGTCACACTTTGACCCCTTCTCTCACTATTCATTGACAGTCCTACTATTGCTCATGTTGGGATGATAGTAATAGAAGGCATAGAGACAGTAGTAGATTGACGGTTGTGATGGTAATGGAGTGATAGTAATAGTATGAGCTGTAGTTGTGATAGAGGTGGCGGTGATGGTGATGATGATGGTGGTGGGGATAGCTGAAGCAGTCAGGGTCAACGGTGATAGTAAGCAATGTGAAAGATAGTGGTGATGGTGGTGGAGGGCAAGGTGGCGAAGTCAAAGGTATTGAGGTGGTGGCATCAGAAATCTGAATGGTGTGTGTATAGCTGTTGTGGTAGCAATGGTGGTGGTACTGGTGATAGTGATGGTTGAAAACAATCAAAATAAAGAGAGAGAGAGAGAGAGAGAGAGAGAGAGAGAGAGAGAGAGAGAGAGAGAGAGAGAGAGAGAGAGAGATAAAGAAAGAAAGAAAGAGGTTACACAGAAAAAAAACTGTACTGACCCCTGAGTGGGAAGACAAAAAAATATTGTTTATCATGCAGCTTTGCAATAAGTTCCTAGTCGACAAATTATACCATTGCTTGAAAAATATTGGTCAGGTTTAATAAAATGGAATATGTACTCATTGCGTGAAGTGTCATTGTTAGGCTCAAGATCCATTGAGGAGCTCTACACACACACATGCGTGTTTGTCGCCTACTACCGCTTGGCAATCAGTGTTGGCTTTGTTTACGTCTGCGTAACTTAGAAGTTCAGCATGAGAGACTGGAGGGATAAGCACAAGGGTTTTAAAAAAATAAGTACTTGGGTGAATTCGTTTGCGTTTCCTTCACGGCGGCACCCTAGCAGTCCAATAGCTAAAACAAGTAAAAGATAAAAATAATAACGCATATTTTCTTAAAATTTAACTAAAGGGAAGTAATTACTAAATAACATTGCGATAGTTATCGAACTTGAAAGCCTATGATTGCGACCGTAAAGACAAAAGTATGAGATTTAAAGTTTTAGGAAATTTCCATTTGGTCAGTAATTACTTTCACAACGATATTAATGTTCCAGAATACTATTTCACTTATTTTCTATAATTTATATACGTTTCACCTTATATAAAATTCGTTGTTACCATTCATCCTTTCGGGATCAATAAAAGAAGTACCAAATCAGGACTATGGATTAGTGACATTGTAAACGAATAAGACCAGATAACTTGTGAAATTTGTCATGACTCTTTGCATCTGGCAGTAATGTCTGCAACGACACTGGCACCAGGTTGCATTGGCCCAAATCGACGGACATTCCATTGGATATCGTCGGTGCGGATAAAGGAAGGCTTGAATGAATGCCTGTGCAAATGTCAGTTTAATTTCAGAATAGCTCAGGCTTGCGCATGCGTACATGTGTTGATTACTGGTCGTTTTAAACTAAACTTGGGCCATTTGCGACCAGGGGGACTTTCTAAAGGACACACTTACGAAATATTTCTTTGAATTCTCTTAGTAGTGTGACCTGCTTCTCGAAAAAGGTTGTCCATGACTCTTTTAAACTGACACAGCCATCTTCAACGACCATCAAGTTAGAAGAGGCTAGTTTGGGCTGTTGACCATTGCAGGTTCTTTTAGTCTACTGAGAGCAATGTGGTTGGTGTCCAGCCTAAAAACTTGAAGGAAAACAAGCAGAATTTTGACGTAAAGTCTCTTGGGCTAGAAGGGAAATGTTAAAAAGGAAATGGGATGACTTTTTTTAAAGTGGAATTCAGCTTTTCGCAAATGATAAATATGCCTATTGTTGATGACATGTGTAAAGCATATGTAATTTAGTATAAATTATATCTGCTTTGACATGGGAATATCTTTCATTTTTTTTTGTTTAATTTAGAAAATGTGAAATGGTATATGGGCATGCATGCACACGGGTATGTGCATGTGCATGCGCACACACACACACATACATACATGCATGCATGCATCCATGTATGTATGTATAATTTATATATATTTCAGCATGTGGTGACCATCTAAGTGGGTTATGTTTGTTCTTTTCTCTCCATTTTTTTCTTTCTTCATCTATCCTTTCCATAGAAGAGCATATGCCCCCAAAATTAAAGGCTCCTTCCAATTTTCCTGAGCATCAACCTAATATACCTTGTTTGTTTATTTACCTTGTTTTTGTGTTTTTTATTTTTACACACACACAGATACACACATGCCTATATATGTTTACATGTGTGTGTAAATGATCAGCAGAGGAGAACTGGGCCAGTGACAAAATAGAACTCAATTCCAAAGTGTTCTCATTTGCCCAAAAGCATAAGGATGCTATTTCATCTGTTGGACATCTGATTGACAAAGACAACAATTTCCATAGTGATGCTAAAGATATGGTGAGATTCTGCAGAAACAATACAGCTCTGCTTTCAGCAATCCCAATATGGTTGGTCTGGACAACATCTGCTTTCAGCAATCCCAATATAGTTGGTCTGGACAACATCTACTTTTGGAAATCCCAATATGGTTGGTCTGGACAACATCTGCTTTCAGCAATCCCAATATAGTTGGTCTGGACAACATCTGCTTTTGGAAATCCCAATATGGTTGGTCTGGACAACATCTGCTTTCGGTAATCCAAATATGGTTAGTCTGGGCAACATCTGCTTTCGGCAATCCCAATATGGTTGTTCTGGACAACATCTGCTTTCGGCAATCCCAATATGGTTGGTCTAGACAACATCTGCTTTCGGCAATCCCAATATGGTTGGTCTGGGCAGCATCTGCTTTCAGCAATCCCAATATGGTTGATCTGGACAAGATGTGCTTTCAGCAATCCCAATATGGTTGGCCTGGGCAGCATCTGCTTTCAGCAACCCCAATATGGTTGATCTGGACAAGATGTGCTTTCAGCAATTCCAATATAGTTGATCTAGACAACATCTGCTTTCGGCAATCCAAATATGGTTGGTCTGGACAAGATGTGCTTTCAGCAATCCCAATATGGTTGGTCTGGACAACATCTGCTTACGGCAATCCCAATATGGTTGATCTAGACAACATCTGCTTTCGGCAATCCCAATATGGTTAATCTGGACAACATCTGCTTTCAGCAATCCCAATATGGTTGGTCTGGACAACATCTGCTTTTGGCAATTCCAATATGGTTGATCTAGACAACATCTGCTTTCGGCAATCCCAGTATGGTTGGTCTGGACAACATCTGCTTTTGGCAAACCCAATATTGTTGGTTCGGACAACATCTGCTTTCGGCATTCCCAATATGGTTGGTCTGGACAACATCTACTTTCGGCAATCCCAATATGGTTGATCTGGACAACATCTGCTTTCGGCAATCCCAATATGGTTGATCTGGACAACATCTGCTTTCGGCATTCCCAATATGGTTAATCTGGACAACATCTACTTTCGGCAATCCCAATATAGTTGATCTGGACAACATCTGCTTTCGGCATTCCCAATATGGTTGGTCTGGACAACATCTACTTTCGGCAATCCCAATATGGTTGATCTGGACAACATCTGCTTTCGGCAATCCCAATATGGTTGATCTGGACAGCACAACCTATCTGACATATCTTTTGGCACTCTGGATATCATAGTAGATATAAATAAAATTAAGAAAGTAACTCATTTGCAGGCCCCAATAAGTTCTTCACTAGAATCCTGAAAGAATGTCGACATCAATTCACATCCCTACTTGCCATTCTCTGGAGGAAATCACTGGATGTTGGTTATATTCCTTATCATTTTCTATCTCAGTTGCCCTACTTTTCTAAAAAAGAAGAAATTCACTTACATTGAATTACCAATTAATAACTTAATCTCACTTATCTCTCATGTCATCTAATTATTTGAAAGTGTGATGAGATTTTGAGCAATTTACTTCCTTAATTCCAACCAACATGGTTTCTGCAATGAGAGACTGCCTAACAAAATTCCCACATCACTTTGTAGACATTCTAAAGACTCTAAGAGAGGGCTCTTATACTGATATAATATGCCTTAGCTTCAGTAAAGATTGATCACAGCATCCTGTGGGAGAAACCATCCAGTATTAGAGTCTATGGGGAAACTTTTAAAGTGGAATAAGTGTTTTCTTGTGAACAGAACCCAGTATGTTGCAGTTGATGGTGTTCAATCAAACTCAGTGAGAATCATTAATGGAGTCCCACAAGACACTGTGTTGGGCCCACTTCTCTTTCTTATTTACATTCGTGACATCACAGATGCCATCAAACTTGGCTGTAAGAAAATTACTCTAAGCTGCTGAAGGTCGTCAACAGAGGAGACTGGGCATATCTCCAATTAGATCTGCTTGCTGTTATCTAATGGGCTAAAGAAAAAGAAAGAAAAAAGAAGAAAAGCATACACCATATGCAGCTAAATGGTGATAAATTTCAAATAATCAACTTCAGAAAAGAGGATACAGATAATCCACCTCTTTCTCCTTCACTGAACACAACGATCATGGCATCAAATACTGCTAGAGTCCTTGGAGTAATTACCTATAATACCTTAAGCTGGAGTACCCATATAAACAGCAAAGTTGACATGGTCCACAGGATGTGCTCATGAATCCTTTGGATTCTTAGGTCCAGGAATGCTTCTGCTATTCTTTTTCTCTTCTCTACCTTTTCCTGTCCTCTCCTTGAATACTGCTGTCAGCTGAGGTCTCTCCACATGAAACAAAGTATTATAAAAATTGAAGTCCTTCATGGATTAGTCACAAAAAAAAAAATCAGTGACAAGTCTTGATTAGTGGGATTGGTTCAAGAAACTCAAGCTCTAGCCCCTTCAAAGCTACCATAAGCACTATACCATTTGCATGATATGGAAAATATTCCATCACCATTGCCCTAATAATATTGACATCAACTTTTTTTTACCCAAATCTTGGTTCTCATGCCAAACATTCTCAGCAAAAGCTGAGCTCACATCAAAACATTAAGACAGAATTATTTCACCTCACTTGATCCTGCTCTCTTTAACATTGTGCCAAGATGTAAAAGAGAAGAAAAATATCCCATAACAAACAGTTACTGGACAAATTCCAGATAAACCACCTACACTCAGATATAGCTCTGCAACCAATAATTCTTTACTTGGATCGGTTATAAGTGCCCAGAGTATGACTGTAAAAATTAAACGTGATTAAACATCATCTGTAAGTGGTGCTTTTAAGTTAGTCATGGCTTGGGCCAATACCAGTTGAAATCTATCCAAGTAGCTACATATAAATATAAATATGTATGTATATATGTATGTATCTATCTATCTTTATACATATAAATGTTTGTGTGTATACATCTGGTTCTCTTCCCATCTTCTCATAACACATGGTTGTTTCTCCACTGCTTCTTCCTTTTAGATTTTCTTTGTCTTAATCCTCCACTCCACTATTCCTTATTCTCTTTCATTTTTCATATGATCCTGCCTCACTCTGTATCAATATTTATTTTATCTCCCCCTATTTCTCTCTCTCAAAACTTCACCCAATTTACCTCACTGACTACCTATTGTTACATAAATATCACTCTCTCTCTCTCTCTCTCTGTGTCACAGAACTTACATCTCCTTATAAAAATCTGATAACATCTGAAGCACAAGAAATAAGAGCAGTATGGAAAAAAGGAGTGGGAGGAAGAAAAAATAAGCATTAACAAGGATGGGGAGAATGTGGAAAAAGAAAAATATTCTTTTGGCTGTATGTTATGTATTTCTCTCTTTCTCTTACTTATACCATTTCTCCTTCTTTCTCAATAATTTGCAGGTGTTTTTGTAGATTTCACATTAAACATTATTGAAAATATTTCACAAAAAACTATCTTTCTTTACATTTTTTATATTCTGTCACTTCAATCATTTGTGTCTTACTTTTCTTGAAATCATGTTTAAAAAATTTTTTTTAACCTTATAAACCATAAGCCAGCACCAGATAGTAATGATTTCATTCTACAGCATCAATGTTCATGTACCTTCTTGAGTGTTCTTTTTTTTTAACATAAAAGTCTTTTCCTCCGTGGTATAACAGGAAGGGACGTGTGCTTACACTTACTTTCTTATAATTTGTTTCCATTGTTAATGTTACAGAAAAGAGAGTTCCAGTATCTTCTGCTGCCAAACACGATTATGCTCTGAGGACAACAGAAACAAATGGACAGTGTCGAAAAAGACTGCAAGCTAATGCTGCCAGGAATGCAGCTCACAGAAAGTTCAAGACTGGTAGTGAATGTGAAAACCACAGTGAACAGAATGCTACAAGATAGGCTGTCCATTGACAATAGGAAATGTCTAATGAATGACAGGCTCACCTTCGATAGAATTCTGCCAAGTAGGATGCATACAGGCACCATGAAACCTCACAAGACCACCAGGGCAAGCCAGGCCAGGCCAGAAAGTTTAAAGAGTATGTCAAGCAGAGGCTAGGTTCAGCCAGACATACATGAGCTGCAGAAAATTCCAAAATTCCTGAAAATTATTTAGCCAAAAATGGAAGCAAAAGACAAATGTAATGTGCTCTTCTAATGGAGAAGGTAATGCAGCAGCCCTTGTTGATTCAGAGCCCCTTAAACAGCTTCTTACTGTTGCTACTGAGGAATCCATGCATTTTTAAAGACCATCAGAAAATATAACTCTGATCTCCAAATGACTTCCTTTGGCACCAACATCACCTTTGGGTACCATGTATCTCTTCTATAGGTGTGTGTGTGTCTTTATGTCTGTGTTTGTCCCCCTATCCCCACTAAGTTGCAGGGACGTAAACACACCAACACCTGTTGTCATGTTTATGTCCCTGTAACTTAAGTTTGGCAAAAGTGACTGGTAAAATAAGTACCAGGCTTAAATAAGTCCTGGGGGTTGATTTGTTTGACTAAAACCCTTCAAAGTGGTGCTCCAGTATTGCTGCTGACAAATGACTGAAGCAAGTAAAAGAATAAAAGAAATATATACACATACACTTTGTCCAGGCTTTTTTGTCTGAAGAAGCAACCACACATCACGGAAACTTCAGAATAACAGGCGACTAGACCACCTTAAATAAAATTTCTGCATTCTACATTTGTATTGAGCAATTCTTTCTCAGTTCATTAGTCAATATTTGCTTTAGCCTCATTGGAAAACGAAAGTCACAAAACTCTTTATTCAGACATACTATGATCGTTTTAGCCCTCCATGCACTGGTATCTGACAGGTGAGATGCCATACAATCAACTGTCCTGCATCATAGGTGAAAATGCATCTCCTCAGGTGACTTTTGAAAAAGTACCTTGTTTTTTACTTGTCATTTTGTTTATTTCTATAAAAATACATTTTGGCTAGTGTACCATACTATCTGTCTCCTTAAGGAACTGAGATATAATGAAAGAATCCTTCTCATATAAGTAATAAAATAAAGCATACAAGAATAAAAGAATAAAGAATAAATCAAATCAAATCAAATTAAAAGGAATACCATGATAATAAGACACAGTTGAATATAAACATAAAATATACATGCGATCAGAACAGAACAAAAAAGAAAAAAGAAATGATCAGGCATTGTATTGACCAATAAATTATATGTACAAAGAGACATATCATAACTGGCTTTCTCACATTTAATAGGTTAGAGAGAGATAGAATATGAAACTAAAGTCAGAGAAAGGCATCCCAAGTAGGTACTGAGTGATTAATACCAGGCATTATTCAGACCTCATTTGCATTTCTTATTTCTTTTTATTACTTCCTCCCTCTGATTTCCTATGCTTCCACATCTGTCTGGTGATAGTTCTTGGGATTTCTTGAACCTAGAGTTAATTTATTACAACACACATTCATTAGCTTACATGCACTGATACACAAACACATCCATGCACTCTGAGAACCAATACCACTGATTGGGATGTACACAACATAGACACACACATTGTTATACACACTCATTCATGCATGCATACATTCATACATTCTAACTTGAATATTCTTATCCAATTGCACACAGCTATACATTAATGTGTGCCCATAGATATACATACATACATACATGCATGCAGTGATATCAGCACATATGGGCACTCATGCACACTTGACAAAAATCTTCTCTTTCACACATATATATATATATATATATATATTTTTTTTTTTTTTCACTCTTCTACCTTTGCTGATATCTCCATCTACTGTTTCATGTAATATTTTACAGAATAAAGATGGTTCAATATAGTTAATCTCAAGTGATTATAGTCATTGAAGTCATAATCATGGTAGTGATAATTTTAATGAAAGGATGGTACATTTATATGATTAATTAAGCCAAGAATATTTTGCATACAAACTGCACAAAGACATATCATTTCTAATGGTAAAATCTATTTGTTTTAATCATAATCCTTTAATGTTTTGTTTGAACCTCTAGAAATTTATGCATTAATTTATATAGGCTGCCATATACCGGCCCTTATACATACATACATACATATACAGAGGAATGAACTTATTGACTTATAAGCCTATCTACTCATATATATGTATATACATACACACACATACTTATATGTATACACACATATATACCTGTGTGTGTGCATAGGTATACATGTATATTGTGTATGGATATATGTGTGTGTGTAGATATAGTGAAATGTATGCATGGATATATAGGTTTGTATGTATATCTATCTTTATATATATATATGTATATGTATATATATATATCATCATCATTTAACGTCCGATGATGATGATGATATATATGTATATGTATATATATATATGGATAATGTAACTTATTTGTTTTGATGAAATGTAGAGGTCAATACAAATGTTCAATCGTTTTTCTCTTTGTTGTTCTGATCGCATGTGTATTTTATGTTTTTATTCAACTGTGTCTTATTATCATTGTACTCCATTTCATTCAATCTTTATACTTTTATCCTTGTATACTTTATCTTATTGGCTTATATGAGACAGATTCTTTCATTATATCTCAGTTCCTTATGGAGACGGGGGGTCATATGCTACACTAATCCAAATGTATTGCTATAGAAATAAACAAAATGACAAGGAAAAAACAAGGTACTTTTTGAAAAGTCACCTGAGGAGATGCATAACAACTGATTGTACAGCATCTCACCTGTAAGGTACTGGTGCATGGTGAGTTGAAACAATCATAGTGGATCTGAATAAAGTCTCATGAATTCCATTTTCTGTTTCTCATATTTTTTTTTATATACACATACATATGTATATTCATAGGCACACACACACACACACATATATATATATATATATTGGCGTTAGGAAGGGCATCCAGCTGTAGAAACATTGCCAGATCAGACTGGGCATGGTGCAGCCTTCTGGCTTCCCAGACCCTAGTTGAACCGTCCAACCCATGCTAGCATGGAAAGCGGATGCTTTTGATGATGATGATGATATATATATATATATATATATACGTACACATACATTGGTCTGAAACTTGAATTGTGAGGGATAAATTCAGTTTCAATAAGCTAATATACTCTATGAGACAACTTAAAAATTCCTTTCTCATTTTCTTTTGACACAATTCAATGATTGTGTGTGTATATATATACACAACTGGACTCCTCACTCCCCACCCCTGTCATCACCTTATGCAGTATTCTACTGCTGTAATTAAATGAGAGAACTACATATTTCATCATCCATTTCTGTTCAACCAGCTATCTTTCCTACTTCTGACATCCATCACTCATTCTTAACACCGTCCCCACATCCTTCTGTGCTATTATATCTCCCTCTACTTGAACCACTGCTTGTTGACTTACCCCCACTATTCACCATATAACTCTCACTCTCTCCACACATTCTTGCAAGCTACTTCTCACCTGTCATATCCCTTTTTCTCATTCTTCTGCTGTCTGCCATATTATTACTATTAAGCTGCTCTTCATTCTTTTTGCACTGCCCACTCACCCCTACAACTCATATTTGTCATCAACCCACTCTGCCCTTGTTTACCACTCACTACCTTCATCTCATTCACTTCTACTCCATCTCCAACTACCTCTTGCTCTTCCCATACACTCTTGCAACTGGCACCCACCCTTTCCATGCTTGTCCCCGTCCACTCCCTCTTCTATTTTCCTTTGGGTACCTTGAAAACTCAATGTGATACATTGCCACCTTCTTTCCAATTCCACTGATTACTCTCATTCACTGCGAGGTAGCCATGTATCTCTTCTACACAAAACCTAGCATAAAGCCACCTCCTTTTCTAGTATAATCCCACTCAGTTGAAGGGGATCTTGCAAATCTTATGGCTACTAGAACTGGTGTTATGAAAAACGCATTAGGAAGTGGTGGTGAGAGGGCAGCTGTAGAAACCATGCCAAAAACATTGGTGCATGATCAGTCCTTAAACTCATTGGATCCCATCATACTATCCAACTCAGACCAGCATGGAAGAGTCATTAGATGATGATGGTATATGTGCATATCTTGTTAAGACATACATTTTATTACAAATATACACACTCACACTCTCTCTCTTTACTTGTTTCAGTCATTTGACTGCAACCATGCTGGAGTACCATGCTTAGTTGAGCAAATCGACCCCAGGACTTATTCTATCGGTCTCTTTTGCCAAACCGCTAAGTTATGGGGGCGTAAACACACCAGCATTGGTTGTCAAGCGATATTGGGGAGGGACAAACACTGACACACACGCATGTATATATACATATACATATGATGGGCTTCTTTCAGTTTCCATCTACCAAATCCACTCACAAGGCTTTGGTTGGCCCAAGGCTATAGTAGAAGACACCTGACCAAAGTGCCACGCAGTGGGACTGAAACCCAGAACCATGTGGATGGTAAGCAAGCTACTTACCACACAGCCAATCCTGCGCATTTAAATGTCTGCAACAACCTGTTAATTATATTTAGCACTATTAATCATACTTGTAGAGATGAAATGAATTTTAAAACCTTTTACATCCACATGTTGTTTTGATTAGTTTGATTAATGATCATTAACAAGTGTCTTTCTTATTCCTGGATATGTGTGTAGTATGAGATTGGAATCAAACCTGGATTCCTTATTTCTAAACCAAAGGTAGTAATTTTGTTATCTGCTTGGCCCAGTGGTTTCAAAACTGCAAAATAGCTACCCCACCATTTGAATATTATTGAAAAATCTTTCCTCTCCTCATTTTCTTCTTTATTAACAAGAAGATAAAACAGAGTTTGTATCTTCATAATTCTTTTTTCTTTGCTATGGAACAGGAGTTTAAAACATTCAACCATTTCCATACTAACTTGCCTTATACTGTCCTGGTTTCATGATATTAACTTCTTGTTTTAACCCTTTAGTATTCAGATTACTCTGTTAAATATAATCCATATTTATTCACATTGTTTTGAATTAATCACGTATGATCTCAAAGCTTCACAATTTTGATAATGTAAATGTTTTAGTTTCAGAATGGCATTGTAGGGTAAATGTGAGAGGCTGCATCTGGTCAGTCTGAACAAAAAAGAGGTAGAATATTTGGGCCAGATATGGCCAGTTTGAATGCTAAAGGGTTAAAGTGAACTAAATTAAACATTCCATCAGAATTTCATGTTATGTTCCAAAACTCAGCTTAACGATGACAAAGTTATTTTACTAAATTATTCATTAATTTCAAAATTAATTGAAATAAAGAAGGTGTATTCGAACAGAAATATAGTAACACAAAGGGTAATACCATCTTAATTTTAGTCAATATAATTTGCCCCACATCCACCTTTTAATCCTCTATAGGGTCAGAGAGGCCCTCCCTCATCCTACCACCAATAAGAAATACTGCAATAAGCCACAGATGCATGATCTAGTGTAAACCACATCATGTATCAAAAACTCTAAAAAAAGCAATGAATAAACAACTGTGTTTGTAATTGAAGATTAATAAAATAATAACTGTATTAAGTTGACAATATAATAGCTCTGTCCTCTCCACAAATGTGATAATTCACTGACAAAGAAGCAGAGTTAAAACATCTTTATTGACTTTCATGTACATAACAAAAAAATAATTTTAAAAAGTTAAATAAAAAAATGTTTAAAACAAAAAAAAGACGTTTTGATATTTTTATTAAGTTGTTTTTTTTCCAGTTTTTTTAGTAAAAAAAAATGTATTATTTATTTATATTTCATGAAAATATGAGCATTAAGTAAAAAGTGCTGCAAACACTGATGTTAAAACTTGTTGAAGATCTGAAATTAAGGGCAAACTCTCCACCTAGACACCATGCCCCAAGGATCTAACTGAGAAGGAGGGGGTAAAGGTGGAAGGTGGAGAGGAAAGAGGAAGATCTAACAATTTATGGAGATAGCAGAGCAAAGGGAAGGTGTGGGTGTTAGGAAATAATTATGGGTACTTGTGGGAAGAAGGAAAGAAGATTCCAATTTCAATTGGAGAATATGAAAAAAATATATATATAAATAAATAAAACAAATCATCTTTAATCAAAAGTAAACAAGATAAGCCTAAGGAAGAGGAGGATATATTGTTTTTCCAATGATTAAAAATATTTTCATAGATCTTTCTAGAATAGTAAAGTGGTCAAAGAGCCAAGAACAAAAGTGTG
>NC_043001.1:88745858-88763358 GCF_006345805.1 Octopus sinensis | reverse complement strand
GTGTGATAACACTGTGAGAAACCAGCCAAGAAAAATGCAGGCATCTTGTGTACACAGTTAAGTTGTTAGTACTACACAGTTTGACTAGCCCTAGTTAACTACTTAATGCACATACATACACACACCAAGTTAAAATTGATATCTTTTTACCATGTTGTCAGTAAAATATTATGAACAAAAATTATATATGTATGCAAATATACATGTGTGTATGCATGTGTGTGTGTATGTGTGTATATAGATATATACATATATACACATACACACATATACATATGTGTGTATGGATTTATATATATATATATACACACACTTGCACACATGTACACGCTGTGTTTAAATATTTGTGCATATATGTACACAAATGTGTGTGTGTGATTAGATGTGTGTGTATATATATAAATACATATATATATGCACATAGACATAAAATAGTTAAATCTGTTGATTTACTTTATATATTATTTAAATTTAAATTTTGTTAATTTACAACACAGGTCATAATAGCAAGAATATTAACAGCGAGAGAGAAACAAATCTGATGGTCATAACAATAACAATAACAACAATAATGATAATAGTAATAATAATTATAATGCTAATAATAATAATAATAATAATAATAATAATAATAATAATGATAATAGTAATAATAATAATTAGACACTTTGGAACAATTTTAGCATCAAGTTAGTTTGTTGTGTCCAAAAAGAGAAAGAAAGGAAAAATGAAATTGTTCATTATACAGAGTTTGGTAGATTTCTATCAATAGTTTGTAGCAGAAGCATGGGTAACCACCAGAAAGAATAATGATGATGAAGGGGGAGACAGAGAGAAAAATGGGGAGAGTATTGTCATTTTTGTTTTCCTTGCTGGTACTGAGAGGAAGTTAAAGAGTAGGCAGATCAAGAAAGACAGACATTAGATCAACAGGTATCAGAGAAATAGATAGTGAAATATCCCATAAAGAGACAGATAAATAGTTAGATAAAGAGTTGATGGTGGGGGCAAGAGTTGTGGAGGAAGAGGTAGAGGACACTGCTGTGGTTTTGTGTCTGTAGTCTAATTTGTATATTAAATGAGATTGCTGCAAGTAGTACCCCTGCCCCCACTTTACACAGCCACTAGTAGTCACGGCAACCACATCATATAAGGGAAGGATCTGAGTATTTCAATATTATATTATGGGTAGACGTGGGGGGAGGGGGATAAAGGACAAGGACGACAACAACAGCATTAATATGTTTTTAGAAGGAAGAGGTGCTGTTTACACATAACCCCCAATACATTATTGTTTTATATTTTATCGACAACTCTGCACACAGCCCAGAAGGATGAAAGGCAGAATTCACTGCCAGTTAGATTTGAACTTAGAACAGACAGGTTATAAAACTTTAGAATAAAGTATCTTGTACATTTCTCTATACACTGTGCCATCATCAAAGTGTGTGTGTGTGTGTAATACCTCTAGTTATTTTAACTTCATCAACCCTGATAACTTATAAGATACCCTAAATTATTAGGGTTAACAGTAAATAGATGGTGATCCGTTAGATGTACAGTGAAGTGTACAATGGTATTATTGTTTAGTTGGTACATGGTGGGTGTAGTAGAGTTCTATAGTTGAGGTATAGAACCATAGTACAATTGGTCTATAGTGGTAGTATTGTATAGTTGGTATATAGTGATATTATTGAGTTGGGTTGTGATGGCTGGGTAGTTTATGTGGTTGTACAGCTGGTATAGTTTTGTGGTAGTGTTGCATCATTAATGTATAATATTTATTGATTGGATGGTATGTATGTCTAGCTGGTTCACAATGGTGTGGTACCCTAATTGATAGAATAGTAGAGTGGCTTGCATGTGTGTATGTGTATACATATGTGAGAGTGAGCAAATGATAAAAAAGAAGAGTAAGACAGAAACAGCGAGAGAGGTAAGCTAGAAGAAGAGGGAAAGAAACCAAGAGAGAAGTAGCAGGACAGAGATACCAGACAAGGTGAAAAGACAATAGGAGAAAAAGTCTATGTAAGTGGTTAGTAGCAACTTTTTTTTTTACATCTGCTTATTGTGGTATTTGTCGTAATGAAAGAAGTCGATATCTTCATCATCATCATCATCATCATCATCATCATCATCGTTATCCTGTTGTTTGTAGTGGTCATGGTGGTTGTTGGTGGTTGTCGTAGTTGTAGTAGTAGTGGTGGTGGTAGTAGTTAGATTTGTTGATAGAGTTAAGTAGATTTTTTACACTTCTATTTTGATGAGACAGCTTGCAATGATCCTGAGCGATGAAAATGTACATTCTGCCATTTGCCATCCTTCCTTTGCCACACTCTTGTCTCCTCTGACTGAACAGTGATTGGAACACCATCTCTGAAATTACAATAACAACAGGAATGAACAGTTTTACTCATGGATTACTTACAACCGAAATACATACCTCACTGTGGTACTCATAATATTAAAATATGCAGTTAATCAAAATGTATAAAATAGGATAGATTTGCTACAGACTAAATACCTTCAGGACTAAAATGACATAGATAAGGGGTAACCAAAGTTCCTATCTTGTTAAGCATTCTCTGTTGTTGTTTAATCTGAGACCACCTTTAGTCCTTTGATACAAATTATCTGTTTTAAAAGGAATCTAAATTAGAACCTTTCATTAAAATTTCAAGTTAATTTATGCTCTAAACACCAGCTTCATAATTACAGTTATTTCACTAAATTTGTTATTTTCAAAATAAATCAAAAGAGAAGTAGTGTTTTTCAACAGAAAGGGTTAACCCCAATGTTCTGAGATCACAGCTTATAACTCTCTAAATATATATATTAACAAGGCAGTCTCTAAGTGGTTACTTGACCTGTTAGAAATATCAGCCAAATCTCATCAAATCACACCTTAGTGTGTAAAGTAAGTGATGATACTTATATGAAGCTGGACTGAAAAGTTCATGACTATGAAAGAATGATGCTAGAGCTGTGAAATCTTGCATGCATTAATTTCAACACTTATTATTAACAACTACATTGTTTCTTTCCAGGTAAACACATATCTGATTGTTAAAAGAAAACTAGTAGCAACTAGTAGCAACTTCTCTTGAAAATGGGCAAATTTCGACATTGTTGTGTTATCAAGTTACCTGCAGAAAAACGGTTTAGCACCCAACAACATTCATGCTGACATAGTTGCTACATTAGGGGATAACACTCCAGCTTTACCAACAGTGCAAAAGAGAGCTTCTGAATTTAGGAGGGGAAGAGAGAGTCTTGAAGACTGCTGCCACCAAGGAAAACATTGATCATGTTCACCACACGGTGATGGATGACAGGTGATTGACTACAAATCAAATAGCCAATGCTATTAGCATATCCCATGAGATAATTCAGAATATCCTGCACAATGAACTTGGCATGACAAAGGTTTCTGCTTGGTAGGTGCCATGTCTTCTGACACCTGACCATAAGCACACCAGGCTGATTATATCTTGGAAAAACCTGACATTGTTTCTGGCAGATCCAGCTGGTTTTCTTGAATGTTTTCTAACCTAGGATGATGTTGGCTTCATCACTTTAAACCAGAGACAAAGAGATAATGAATGCTGCTCCAAAGAAGGCCAATATCATTTCATCTGCAGGGAAGGTGATATCCTGTTTTTTTTTATGCAAAAGGCATTATTTATTGACTATCTTCAAAAGGGCCACACCATCAATGGAGAGTACTATGCCAACTTGCTGAGGTAGTAAGTAGAGGCTATCAAGACCAAACACCTAGGAAAAGTGACAAAAGGGGTCTTGTTTCATCAGGACAATACTCCAGCACACAAGTTCTTGGTTTCAAAGGATGCTGTGCATGACTGTGGTTTTGAACTGCTTGATCACCATCCCCATTTTCCTGATTTGGCCCTATCTGGCTATCATCTGTTCTCCAACATGGAGAAACACTTGGTAGGAAACCACTATCGCAGTGATGATAGCATCACATCTGCTGTTGATGACTTTTTGACCAACAGGTTGAAAGCTACTTCACCAATGGGATTGAAACACTGCAACACTGATGTAGACTATGTTGAAAACTAAACCTCATTTGATCACAATTCATGAGAGTATCTTGATCAGTCTATGAGCTTTTCAGCTGACCCTCATACAATCATTTAGTCCTGAATACCACTAAACAAACAAAATGATTGTGGTTGAGGTTCTTTTGATTGCAGGTTTCTTTGTTCAAAATTGACAGCAACATAGTGCTATAAAAGTGAGTAAGCTAATTTACATATTGATAACAGTTTGTAACAGGAGCTAAGAATGGTGAATATTAACTGGTGACCAGGGTTTTCAAAAGGGCCTATTTAGTGAGCAGTGATTACACATATATAAGATCGTGTTAGGGAGATGACATAATGTAAGCAGGAAACGTTTACTATATTGTAATATAAACTGGTATTGGTAGAAGATTTCATAAGAGGTAGAGTGAGGAAGATTTGGTTAAATGTAGTTAAGTGAAATGTGAGGAAACTAAACACCACTGATTAGATGTTTTTTTTTTCCTTTACTTAGTCTGAAAGAAGAAGTGCTCATGAACTTTGCAGACCCTCTGAAATTGGTGAGCTTGATGTTGCTAATGTTTTGTGTCAAATGTTGCAGATAAACACCTGTAGAAAGGATATGTGCAGGGCAGAGATTCCAGTGGAGCAATGTTCTGGGGGGGGGGGGAAGGACTGGAGATAGTGGTTATTGTGGGATCAAATGGGAAAACTGGATGAACAAGGTTAACAAGAAGTGGAGAGATGAGTGGGTTGAGGGGGCCTGAATGGAAAAGATACATCAGTCATCCATCCAGTTTCAAGGAACAGAGACCATTATAGTGGCAATATAAAATACAGAGAGAAGAGACAGCATGCTTATGAATTAGAGGCTGAAGCATGACTGTTAGCGATTTAATGCCAACAGTTGAGTGGTCCTTCTCTGGAACCAGTCCAGGACACGTTTGTGTGCACGGAACAGCACCTTCCTAGATGTGGGAGAAATACTCCATTGGCAGCTTCCCTTAGACCTCGCAGATTGTCAGCATATGTTAAGGGCTAAAATGTTTTCTGGCCTTAAAGAGAAGGGATGTGGTCCTAGCTTTACTAAAGGTGTGCTTTTACCAGGAGAGATCCTTGGTGAAAATGAGGCCCAGCATTTAGAGCAATTGTGAGGGCTCAAGCTGAGTGCTACTCATGTTTAGGGGATGTGGTGCAATGCAGTGGTGTTTTCTTGGTATAAGTAAGGCTTGAGTGTTTTGCATTTAAAAGAATGATGCATTTAAGGTATCCTTTTAAGGTATCCATTCTGGAATCAATACAAGTTTGGTGCATAGTGTTTAGGTTGTGTGTGGATAATGCTTGGTGGGGAAAGGCTGGGTAGGAATGAAAGGTTGGATTATTTGCATAAGAATGGGTATTGTTAGGTATGGTAACACATAAAAGAAAGTGGGGGACAAAGATTAAACCTAGGGGTACACCAGAGTTGACTGAGAGTGGAGCAGTAAGTCAATGCATTCTGCAATGATGCATTCTGCAATGATGCATTCTGCAATGATGCATTCTGCAATGATGCATTCAGATAGGGAACTACTGATTCAAGAGATGAGAGATGGACGAAGTCCATTAATGGGAAACTTTTCTAGATCATATAAGACTGAAGTATAAAGAAGCTGTGTTGCATATCTATGCGATACTTACAATTATAACCCTCAACCAGGGTCTAAACAACAAGCAACAAGTGACAAATCATGTACAGAGAAACAGATTTTAAAAGAGTAATAATGTCGAAAACAATGAGGACGACAGTTATTATAATGATGGTGTTATGTTGATAGTGATATTATGATGATAGTGGTAGTGAATATAGTGCTGAGATTTAGAAAGTTGTCTTTACCTGTCAATATACTGTGTGAGTCGAACATAGGCAATGCATGCTGCATCGTCACCAAGAAGGTGTACATGAGGGTTCAAGATTGTGGTGTTCAATGTCTTACTGTTCTTTGATAGCACTGCAAGGAGAACAACAACAACATAATGATAATGATGGAAACAAGGGAGACAAGACAGTCAGACAACTAGGGAGAGTGAGATATGTAACTCCAGAGTAGAACACAACTAAAGTGCCATAAACACACAAAATTAATAAGTCAAGAAAATCACAGACTTCCAAATCAGCTTTCATAAATTTTCCATCTCTGGGCTAAAAAATAAAAGACAATAATAATAATAATTGTTTCTAATTTAGACACAAAGCTAGTAATTTTGAAGGGAGATGGTTTGTTATTGTATAGGCTCCGTACTTGACTGGTGCTTTATTTTATCGACTCTGAAAAGATGAAAGACAAAGTTGACATTGATGGGATTTGAACTTAGAAAAAAGACCTGAAACAAATACCCCAAGGTATTTAGTCTTACACTAAAATTTCAGCCAACCCATCACCTTCAATAATAATAAGAATAATTAATACTACAGGCACAAGACTTGAAATATTAGGAGGAGGGCTAATCGATTACATTGACCCCCAGTGTTCAACTGGTACTTATTTCATCAACCCTGAAGGGATGAAAGGTGAAGTTGACCATGGCGGAATTTGGACTCAGAACATTAAGACAAACAAAATACCACTAAGCATTTTGTCTGGCATGCTAATGATTCTGCCAGCTTGCCATAATAATAATAATAACAATAATAATAATAATAACAATAACAATAATAATGATAATAATAATAATAATAATAATAATAATAACAATAACAACAACAGCAATAAAAATAATTGTTTCAAATTTTGGTACAAGGCCAGCAATTCTTTAGAGGGTGAGAGTTAGTAAATTACACTGACCCCAGTATTTGACCCTGAAAGAATGAAAAGCAAAGTTGACCCCAGTCAGAAATCAGATTGTAAAAAACAGAACAAAATGCTGCAAAGTATTTTGTCCAATGCACTAACAATTCTGCCAGCTTGCTGCAGTAGTTGTAATAATAATAATAATAATAATATTTTCTACTCTAGGCACAAGGCCTGAAATTTTGGGGAGGGGACTAGTTAAACTACATTGACTCCAATGCTCAACTGTACTTATTTCATCAATCTTGAAAGGATGAAAGGCAAAGCTGACCTTGGCAGAATTTGAACTCAGAACATGAAGACAGATGAAATACCGCCAAACATTTTGCCCAGCATGCTAATGATTCTGCCAGCTTGCTGCCTTTATAATAATAATCCCTTCTACTATAGGCACAAGGCCTGAAATTTGGGGGAGGGGAATAGTTGATTACATTGACCCTAATGTTCAACTGGTACTTATATCACTGACCCTGAAAGGATGAAAGGTAAAGTTGACTTTGATGGAATTTGAACTCAGTATGTAAGGATGGATGAAATGCTGCTAAGCATTTTGCTCAGCATGCTAACAACTCTGCCAAGTTGCTGCCTTAATAATAATAATGATGATGATAATAATAATAATAATAATAATAATAATTTTTGATGTAGGGACAAGAGTATATATTTCAGTAACCTGTTATAGTAATTATAGTAACAATTATAGTAACCTAAACATTTGATTGATATTATTTTTATCATCTTGATCAAGATTGAACACAAATGTAAAAGTACATGAATAAAGCAAGGCATTTTGCATGGCATATTCTGAAATACACTACCCTTAATATTAATGAGAACAATAATAATAACAATTATTATTATCATTTCTAATATAGGGACAAAGCCAGTCATTTGGAATATTTTATTGATCCCAAATGGATGAAAATCAAGTTGACCTCTGTTGGATTAATACTGATGGTGATAATTTGTTTTGCCTAGATACCAGTCAAACTAGAGTAAAAAGATGTATGTATATTCATTTCAAGTGATACCAGTAACATCAGGTCACAAATCTCATTTGGATTAGCAAGAATTAGTAGAGTATTGGACACAATGCCTAGCAGTATTTACTCATGTTCTTTATGGACTGAGTATATCTTGCTAAAATTGGCCTTGTCTTTCTTCCTTATGAGATTTATAAAATGGAGTCTTAATTAAGTACTGGGTCAATTTTCTCAATTGCTTCCTCTATTAATGTGTGGCTTGCTGCCAACAGAACAGAATGGGTAGAGCATTGGATAAGATGTCCTAAGGTATTTAGCAATGTTGATTTATTTTACGAGTTCAAATCCTACTGGGGCTGACCTTAATTTTCTCTGTCTGCAGTTAATCAAATAAAGACCTAGTAATATAGTGAGGTTACTTTAATTGGATGTTTACAACCCCAAATTTGAGGCTTTGTACTTATGTTAAAAATCTTTATTGTAGCAATTAGATGATGGTTGACAGTATTGGTGGAGCATGAAATAAATGCCTTATTAACTATTAAGATACAATCATTTAGATTCTGACTTCAAATCTTTTTCTTATTATTTGTGCTCTTGCAATAATTGCACCAAGGTTGACTTTGCTTTTCATTGTCCTGGTAATACAAACAACTTTTGTTTCTGCAAATATGTAGCCTTATGTTAGAAATCATTATTTAGAGACACGATACTTACATCATGAAATGCTTGGCTAGAGAGATTTTCGCATTTAAGAAAACTTCAAATACAACACCAGTAACAATATAACAACACTTTAGCAATGTAGCAATGTGGGTTACAAAATACTGCATCTGGTTACCATGGTTACAATTTTAACAGGGAATAAAGGAGAAGGCTAGTGGGGACGGAGGAAACTACAGCTATTGAGCAAAGCAAGCTAAGAAGACTGGGTGAAGGACAGGAAACCAAGAGATCGTGGGGACGCAGATCAACGAGGAAAGTTGAAGTGGGGTAAAATAACAGGCAATCTCAACCTTATCTCTAGAAACTACATGTATTGTAGTGGAGGATGGAAATGTGAGGTGGGGGGAATATTAGTTGTGCTCATATAGACATGCTAACTAAAATCAGAGATAAATGGACTGCAAGTCTGTGGTTGTGTGCATTTATGTATGTGATGCATGTCTGTATAAAATAATGTCAAAGAAGCCATCAAAGAAAAAAATAAACGAAGAAAAGAAAAACTTCATACAAATTTCAAATGTAATGTTGAAAAGGTGTCCCTGGTCCCTAACTGGAAAAGAAAATCTTGAGTACAACTATAGCTTACTGGTGATGGGAGATGGTAACGGCTGAAACAACAGCCATACTAGATGGGGGTGGATTTCAAAGTATTAGCTTCCAATACACAGCAACATTTTCATTGTAGGTTAATACTGCTGCCTTACAGCAGCAACATTTATAGAAAACATTAGAATAGTGAATTGAATTTGCTCCTAGTATATTACTGGTACTTACTTTATTGGGGCCAGAGGATGAAAGGTAAAGTCAATTCTAGAAAGGTTTCAACTCAAAATGTTTTAAGGACCTACCTAAATACTGTCAGGTATTTTATGTATTTTCTACAGATTCTACAATGTATTGCCCCCAAATGTACTTTATTTGCTGCTTCTTCTATCAATATTTATCTCAGCCTATATGGGAGGAGCTGCAGACTGTGTCATTAAAGTTAGGGTGATACATTAATTAAAAACATGAGACAATACTCAGCTGGTTAACATGGCCCTGTTAACAACTGACTTTGCTGTTGCCAATATGTCTTCAGTTTGTGCTGTGGTGTTTGTTATTGTATTATCATAATACTGAATCAAACTGGAACTCATCTGCCAAGAGAGATTGTATTCTGTGTATCAAATTCTACAGGAAGTATGGTGAACACAGAACCACACCACAAACTACCTAGCTGCATGTAAAAATCAAAATTGGATGAGGAATTTAGTTTTAAAAATGTTAACTAAAACTTTTTCAAAATTCATCTCAGTAATTCAAGATATTAAAAAATCACAAAAGCTGGTTGAATATTTGAACGGGTTGTGAGTTGGTACTGAGCTATAGGTGATATAATGTACAGGTATCAAGCTACTACACAGCCACAAGTGCTATATGTACAGTTGTCTAGACACAACACATTGCCTAGTCAGCAGGCTAGACAAATGATTACTGAAGTGGAGTATTGTGGTAGTTATAATAGTTACACAGAAGATGGAGTGTGACAGTATAGTTGGGTAGATATAGGAATGATGGCACTTTTATAAGTATAGTGGTGGCAGTTGTAACAGTATAATGATGGTTGAAGAGGAGTAGCAGTGGTCAGAAACGGGTAATGGCAGTTGTAGAGAGTAGTGGTGATTGTATAGAGGTGATTGCTGAGCTCTGGTGATAGTTGTATAGTGGTAGTGGTGGTTGTAGAGGAGTAGTGTCAGTGGTTGTAGAGCGAGTAATAGTGGCTGCAAAAGTGGTGTGTGTTGATGATTGTGGTTCTAATGCTATGATAACTGTAACTTTACATAAAACTGAACAATCAAAAAGTGAGCATATATCCACTTAGCACCGAGTTGTAATTCTCTTTGAAATCAACTGAGTATAAGATGTCTTCTACATTAATTATGCAGCTTATTCTGTATCAATAATTCACTAATGGCTCTTCTTTAGATACTTAATTCAATAACTGTGTGCTTATTTAAATAATACTTTGTGGGAAACATACCACACATGCACACAAACACATACAATTTTACAAGAAAAGAGGTTGAGAGTGACCTCAGAGATTTTGTAGATTACTGACTTCAACAAGGTTACTGTGTACATTTCCCCTAACGTCTTTGTTCCTCCCCCCTCTCCACACACATCACTGTCATATAGGCAGTGTCATTCATGAAAACATGTCTGGCCATGGGAAACATAACGTACTTGGAAACGAGTGAGGGTTGGCAACAGGAAGGGCATCCAACAATAAAAGATCAGCTTCAATGAATTCCATCTGACCCACATAAGCATGGAAAAGTAGACATTAAAATGATGATGATGATGAAGATGGTGGTGAATCTTCATTGTTTGATGATGAGGATTCAGCTGTTTGATCAACTGCATTACCTGCTCCTGAATTAATAAGTACAAGGGGGTACCCAAAAGAAACTGGAATTTTGCAATATTATTTTTCACTTAGCCGTACATATTTACACTTTTATTGCCTTCAACGTATTCTCCATTTGAAGCACTACATTGGTCCAGATGTGTTTTCCACTGTTTGAAGCAGTTCTGGAACTCTTGCAAAGTGATGCCTTTTAACGCCTCTGCCATGTTTTTCTTCACCTCTTCCACATCTGCAAAACCTTTTCCTTTCAGTACTTTTTTATTCAGGAACAAAAATGTCACAGGGAGCAAGATTAGATGAATAGGGAGGGTGAGTAAGTGGGGTCATGCCATTTTTGGTCGAAAACTGCCTCACACTCAAGGTGGTGTGCACTGGCATATTGTTGTGATGAAACCATCACTCTCCACTTTGTCACAAGTTGGGGCGTTTTCATCTCACCACATCTCACAAATACCTCACAAAATGTCTGGTTAACAGTTTGACCAGGAGGTCAAACAAATTGTGTGAACAATTCCTTTCACATCAATGAAACAAACCAGCATCATCTTGACATTGGATTTCACTTGATGCACTTTTTGTGGGCATGGTGATACTGAATGCTTTCATTGACTTGATTGCTGCTTTGTTTCCGGGTCATGGCCACAGCAACAACTTTCGTTGCCAGTGATGACCTTTGAAAAAAGGTCCCGATCAACTTCCAACTGTTCTTTCAGATCATGGTACACAGTCATGAATGCTTTTGATCTTCCGTGAGCAAGTGAGGTACAAATCTTACTGCAACTTTTTTCATTTGCAATTCCTCATTCAAAATTCGTTGGCTGGAGATCCAGAACATACCAGTTGTATCAAGAAGTTTGTCAATTGTTCAGTGTCAGTCCTCCAAAATCAGTTCATGAATTTTCATGATGCTTTTCATTCAGGAGGTCGACAGTCGCCCTGAACGAGGTTGATCTTCAAGCAACAAGGGACCATTCCTAAAGCAAGAAAAGCACTCGTAAACTTATGTTTTGCTCATGGCAGTGTCTTTGTAAGCTGTTTGAAGCATAACAACTGTTTTAGTAGTTGTTTTCCCAGGCAGAAAACAGAATTTCATGGAAACATGTTGTTCCTTTGTTTCAGCTATTGCAAAACTCAATGAACAAAGGAGAAGCACTGTGAAACAAAGATACTCCACTTGGCAGCACAGCACCACCCCACCCGATAATGCTGGTTGGCAGACTGATGCTAGAGGGTTGCATCAAGTGATGGAAGCTTGAACTACAATGGGGTTGTCCAACAGAGAATGTTTCTAGTTACTTTTGGGTACCTCCTCGTAAATGGCTGTGGCTGTGTATTCCACAGACACGTGTATTCTTAACATAATTCTTAAGCAGAATCAGTATGATATAGTATTTGACAAGGCTGTACTTTTTGAATTTCAGATACAATCCACCAGTCAAGCTTCTATAGTTTCTCTCTACCCAACTTCACACACAAGATGTAGCTCAAATTAAGGTTACAGAAAACAAACATCTCTGGTCAAGATATCATACTGTGGAATTGACTCCAAAGCCTTATGGTTATGGAGCAAACTTCTTCACTATTCAGTCATACTGCACCTACATGTTCTACATCAATGATTCACTAATGGTTCTGTGTGCTTGTTTGAGTAAGACCATATGGAAATCATGCAATACAAACATATATAATTTGACAAGAAAAATGTTGGCAACAGTGACCTAAGAGTTTTTCCAAGCACTAGCTTAAACAGATTTTGTGTGTGTGTGTATTTATATATATATATATTTTGCTTAGGCATTGCAAGACTAATAACCTGGTGTAGAACTCAGTATATGTATGCTTCAGAATGAAGTGTTTGATGAGTATAGAGCCATAATACGAAAATGAGATAACAAAGAAGTAAATGATTATCTTATAAACCTTATTAGCTTACAGCTGTTTCTGCTATAAGATGCAGTGAACTGTCAGGCACTCAACTATGAGTCCACAGCATCTTATTACAGAAATAGCTGTAAGCTAATGAAGTTCATAAAATCATCATTTATTCCTTTGTCATGTCATTTTCTTATATATATATATATATATATATATATATATTCAGATGAATATGGTACTTAAGTTGAGGAACCAGAATTTAGTATGGTATTATCCATACAATTTAAAATAAGGTGATTATAATTGTTGCTTATTTTGATTACACACACATATATATATATATATATACCTTTAGGAAGACATTTAGATTAATAATTATATTTCTCTTCATGAATGGAAATTTTGAACTATAATCTAATAGAGTTCTAAATATTGGTTATATGTTATGCTCTACCTACCACATTACACAAATATATATATATATATATATATATATATATATATTATATATATATAAATTATAATGTAGAGTTATATAATACTTTAAAATGTATTTTATGTAATTCATACATAATTTGATATAGAAGTGCATAAGCAGGGTAGAGTGGATAGGTATTTTTTATTATCAAAAGGAGACAGTCTACTCAGTGTTTTGCTTCAGACTGGGCTCTTAGTAACTGGAATTGAAAACAATTTACAGGTCATATAAGGGTGTATTGACCTGGATGGATGTGCATGCATGGGAGGAAGGGTGATAATTCTAACAAAACTCATTTAAAGATGTAGAAATTGTGTTATGTGGAAGTATGTCTGGCAATCCTTAGTTCTATTCATGTTTGTAATCAATAGATTAAACTGAAACTAAATATGAGTGTGCATGGCATGTATGTGCTTGTTTATATCTGTGATCATTTGTATGAATGTTGCAGTGGTTGTGCTGTTATTGTTCTCCAATCAACGGATTATCTGGTCATTTCATGCCTTTGAAGCTGTGTGGAATAAAAGATCCCTCTCTTGAGAACAGGTAAGGGTTAGCATTAGGAAACACATCTGGCTGTAAAACAATAACTAAAATAACATATTCATCCAACCCACGGAAGCATGGAAAAAAGGATGTAACACACACTTTCACACCTACATACATAAACATACATATGTGTGTGTGTGTGTGTGTGTGTATATATATATATATACACACAAACATGTATACATACTACACACATATATATAAACAAACACACATACGTATACAAAGATATATTTATATATATATATATATATATATATATATATATATAATATATATATATATATATATTCTGTATTTTGGTTAATTATAGTTAGTGTAGCATGCTTTACTACAGAAAATCTGACTACTGTTTGACTTACCATTTGAACGTTTATTGTGAAGAAATGTGTAGATATAACATAGTATGATGTAGACATGTGTGTTTGGGCCATTTGTTGATGGATTTTTTTTAGTGTGAACTAGTATGAAGCATCTGGGCTGTATGATGATGGATGATAAATGAATTAAACAAGGCTGGACATTAACACAGATACCAAACCTGGATTATAAGTTTTAAATAAACAAAATTCCATTCTTTTTTCTTGAGCATTCCAACCTAACAGAACTCTGTGCTTTTAACTATGGATTTAAACTACTTTGGAAGCTAGACGTTTCAGCAAAAAACAAAACAAAACTATTGAAAACAAATGGAAAAAAAAACAAACAAACAAAAAATGAACATGACAAAAACTGAGGAACAATTCAAATAACAACAACAACAATAGCAGCAACAACAAATATATTGCAGTAATATGATAGAGAAATTTCTATGTAAAAGGTGCTTCTAATTTAACATTTTAAAATATGAGGTTGCTGGAATTGAAAGAGATAGGAAGAGTGCTGGACTAAGTCTCTATTTTTGCCATTCTTCTAAGTTATTAGCTGGAATTCTGTTGAAGTTTTATTGTAGCTTTCATCATCAAAATCTTATTAAAATAAGTAACAGTAATGAAAAGTTTTTAATGTAATTAACTATTATAGTTTAAAATATAAAAAACAATTTAATTGTTAAGATTATCAATGAAAAGTCTAGAAAACAATTTCACTTTGAACAAGGTTATTGTTAGACATCCAAGTTATGCAAGAATTAGTTACTAATACATTCCATCAAATTATCTTGTAACAACCAGCAACCTCAATGAAATGTTGGAATATGTCATAATTTATAAATATACCTAACATAATGAAAGGAAATACCCTGAAAATCTATACGCAAATATGTGTTTACAAATTTATTTGTGTGTGTATGTGTTCAGTGAATCTGTGTATATGTAGATGAATGTCTGGCAGTAATAATAGCATGGATGTACTAATACTTCCATACAATTGATCTACAATACAGATATGTGGCAGTGCTATTAGCCTATATAACTCAGAGTGCTACACATCTAAACTCTGAAAGCCTTAGTTCAACAACCAGCTCACCATACCAATACTGTAAGTAATGTCATTTTGGACATTATTCACTGCCACCATTATGCGAATCGTTTGTGAATAATAAGCATCTATAGGTTCGATCTTAGTTTCCATAGTACTAAATGAATAAAAACTAAATGTTTCTCTGGATAATATATAGGTCAATCATTTTCCCATGGGAAGATTTAAACTTAGCTATCTAAGCATTCCTCAGTTCCACAATTATGCTGTTGGTCACAGTACTGCAAAGTACACCACAATATGGTACCTACTTACACTTACATAGATTGCACTGTTGAAAGTCATATCTTGATTATGGACACAGTACATTGAACTGAAAATACACTGTGATGTCTACTTACAATGAAGTGGTCTGGGCTGTTAACAGTTTTCACCTTTTTAGATTTCATCCTACCAACCCAATTGTCCACAACTTCTTTCCATTTTTTCACTCTGATATACATTAGTAGTTTATGAGAAAGAAGTAAATGAGCTTCATGGGGTTAATGTTTAATGCTCTAGGACCTCAATCTAAAAGCTTCACATTCAGTAACAAAATTTACCTGTGAAAAGTCTTATAACTGTATACTTGACATGAATGTCAACTCAGTCTCATATATATCATTTCATAGTCCTATATACTATTCCAATGTGATACCCATAAGATAACCTATTTCTGTGTCATAACCCCTTCTTAATGCCATATATTTTACCTCAGAGTTGTATAGCCTACCTTGATGGTGCATTACTGCTTTCAAATGAGATATCCTATTTTTGTCATTTATTTTACTTGATCCTTATGTATTCCACATCAAAGTTATATCCCACCCCAATGTCACATATTCTTTTTCAAAATGACATTTATACCACTTTAATGTAAAATATCTTGTTTCTATATTACTTACTCTGCAGGTGAAATCTTATCACAACCTGCCTCAATGTTGTATGTCTTCATTGTGAAAACCTTTCTTTGAAAAGAAGCCATGCTTTAGAACTATCACATCACTGCAATGTATACTTGTTGTTATAAGATAAGCAATCAGGATGACGAATGGGGGAGGGCAAAATACACAGGGAACACCTCAGCCAGTACAAATAAATACAAAACAGAAGAGGTGATAGAGTTTAGGAAGAGGAAGTAGGAGGCGAAAGACAACAAGGACAAGAAGATGAAGCAGTAGCTGCCTAAGATATCTAGCTGTAGCAATGAGCCACCTATGATCAGTCATCAGCATCAGCATCATCATCATCACCAGCATCATCATTATGATCATCAGGTTCAGCACTTACCAGGGTTGTCAGCAGGAAATTTGCCTTGTTCTACGATGGTGGGAGTCCGAGGGATACAATATTCCAATATTCCATCATTCTTAGATATTGTGTCTCTATGACAGTATTTAGCTTCAGTAAAGAGAAGAGTAAAACAGGGCATTAAAACCACCAATTCATGGGCTAGTGAGCTGGCAAGCTGGCTGGACAGTTAGTTTGTTTAAAGCCGCTACTGCTGGCACAGCTAAACATTCTAGAGTAAGTCTTCAGTTGTCCTTCAGCAAACACAGTGTAATAGTCACAGCTAGTTCATGCTATCCACATGTGGAATATGGTTCTCTTATGGATAATATGGTATTCTTACAAAAATATGGGATAGCTTATGAAAAGTAAGGATGTATTATGGTCATAATGGATAACTAAAGAAGTTGCTTGTGTTATAAAGAACAGAGCAATTTGTAATGAATAGCAAATAATACATAATGAAAATATCAGTGCAAATTAGTTTAAATTCAGATATGTATATAAATATATATTACATCTGAACAATAGAAGCTGTGGCAATATAAATGATTTTTCATAAAATAAATGACATTAAATTTTCTCTTACATTTTTCAAGCATAGAAAAAACTCTTCTTCGTAATGCAGCAGGATAAAAATAGGTGTGAAATACATGGGATCAAAAGTTATTTCAGCTCATTCATAATATTTGGTATCATAATGAAGAAAGAGTACATTATGGCTTGAAATACTTAAAGAAAGCACAGAATGTCATCTATTTTATGATATAAAAAAAAGGTTACATTGCCATGCATTCTTTAATTCAAATTCTCAATACTATCAATACTACATACATTTTCTCAATATATATATA
>NC_043001.1:88723358-88740858 GCF_006345805.1 Octopus sinensis | reverse complement strand
GCCTATATATATATATATATATATATATATACACACCCACACACACAGACATATATTCTGCATATATGTATACAAATATAAATATGCATATACATACATTACATACATATATGTAAGTGTATGTATATATGAATACACACATATATAAGCATATGTATATGTGTGTGTGTTTGGATATATATATATGTATCTATGTGTGTGTTTACACACACATACATACGCATAACATGAACACATATATTTATATACATTCATATATATAACATACAAATGTATATATATTCTGTACACATGTACACGGTATATACATATATGTATGTCAGTGTATATACACATAAAGTTGTTTTTCTATCCAATCTCCCTATCAATAATTTGTATGTTTAGTACAGTTTTCCTTTCATTTCTCTCCCTAGCACTTTCTAGTTTCTATCACTTTATTTCCCCTATCACGTTCCTACCATTCACACTCTTGGTCACCACACTCTCTTCTACTCATCTTGTCAGTTACATTTGCCTTGAATAGAGACAAAGAGAACTGATTAGTTTGCAGTGGCAACCTCTCTAGTGGTGGTGCTATGATAAAATGCACCAAATGCAATCTGTAAATAGGTTGGAGAAAGACAGAGACAACATAAGCTAAAGAGAGAAGTTTTTGGTCTTGTTGACAGCATGATAACCACTCTTCTTGGTACTGTGATAAAATGCACTGATATGTGTAAATACACATTCATGTGTGTCTTATAACAAGCATATCACAGTGTGCTTCTGGACAAGTAACATCACATCTCTGTTCCTCTTAGCCTAACAATGATCCCACTTTTATTTCATATCTGTCATTTGCAATAGGAATTGCATCCAGATGTAAAAGTAGTTGCTGCAGCAAGAAAGAAAAAAAAACCCAACAACAACAAAAATCCCATCGAATTTATATTAGCATAAAAAAAAATATTGTAAACAACAAAGAAAACAATTAGGAACTGCACTGCATTATAAATACCGGCTGTGCATTCTGCAATTAATACTAACCCCCAATCCAGTAAGTCTAACAAAGATACTTTGACTCTATATATAGAGTGCTTTCTCTATATAAATCTCTCAATCCTGTTAAAATCTGGAGATTTTGATGAAATGCAGTTAATCCAATATAAAAATTATAAAAAAAATATAACTATTGCATGAATTTGGATAAAATTTGGTGATAAGATGTTATGATTGTTGATGTATATAATAAATATGGTTTTTACCTGTTGTCATGTTACTTTCACTTATCTATGAAGGTTGAATACAGATAAGATGATTACATGTATGAGTCTGTGTATTTTTTATGAGATACTGATTCTTGGGTAATGGTTAATTGTCTTGGGTATTGTTTTATTGTCTTCAGTAGTTTCTATAACTTGGAAGCTGCACAACTCCCATGAGAAAAAGCATTCTGAAGTATGCCTTCATATCCTCCATTTAAATGTTTTGTAAGACCAGCCTCACCAACAAATACTGTTATTTCAATAATTAGACACACCTCATAAACTTACCCACATGCAGATACTATACATTTAAAATATATCAGTAGATTAATCATTAACATAATGATTAAATATGTAATCACACTACTGCTTAGAATCAATAAATCCCAATATAAATTCCCTGCTGGTGCATACAGATGACACTGAAATATTACATTAATTCTTTTCTCCAAGTCCAATCACTCTTCCACTAACTAAATAATAAATAAATAATTTCATAAATAATAATAAGTCAATTGTTAATACATAATATCACTGAATTCTAACTCATCACTTGAAGTATTAGCCACCAAAATGCTTGAAAATTGAAGGAAGGAAAGAACCCAAAGAAACTCACTTGACAAATCATGAAAAATAAGTCTTTTGACAAGAAGTTCTTTCTATAATGAGGCTAAACTTTGTTTCTCACACGGAAGAATGCTTAATTCCTGTTTTTCAGTCCCAAAGAACACTATTCAAATAGCGTTTACATGGCATTCAAGACTTAGCCACAACAGTGGTCAAGAGTTAAGTCCAGAACTATGATATGGCTTACAACATTAAAAAAATCATTATTTAATGCCAAGACATTTATATAAATATTAGACGCATTTATCACAAAATTTAACCAGGCTTCTGCTTGTAAGTTGTCCAGGTGTCTTTCATAAAGCAACTCTGATTTGCATGCGATCTTCATGGAAGCTGAAGCAGTAATGAGAGATTAAAGAAAAAGAAAAAAGAAAAGGAAGAGAAAAAGAAAAAAGACACACACACACAAGAAAGAATGGGTGGGAGTTTAAGGGATACAGAGAATGTAAACTGATAAGCTCAATGGACATATAACCATGAAGAAACTAAGTAAACTCAGATCATGCATCTCAAGATTGCTTCCCTTGGTGTATTTGCGGATTCTTAAACAACTTATACTAATACAAGTATCACTATTTCCATTCTAAGCAGTAGTCTTGAACCAACTGATATGTGCAGAGAATTAATATTAATTAATCACATAGTTATGATATAAGAAACTCAGTGAATAATTAATACAATAATTTCAAATTGATTTACAGGAAAAACAGAATGTCAAGAAAATAATGTGGATGGGATAGGAAAGATAAATGGCTCACAAGATGAAATATTAAAATGCATGTAATGAGAGAGAGAGAAAGAGAGAGAGAGAGAAGAAAAAGAGGGAGATAACAAGAGAGAGGTGGAAAAAGATGTGGAGGAAGAAAACTTAACTGAAGATATATGGAGAAAAGCAAAATATATACACATAACAGAATAATTGTGAAATGAGGAACCATAGGCTGTTAACTGAATAAAGGTGATGAGGTTCTTGTCAATTGATTGATGATGTTAATTGGAGAATGTTTGTGTTGGAGGCAGAGACTGAAACTTCAGACTTTGACTAGTAAGTGTAGATTCTGTTCCATAGTTTGTTTGATAAACACTATAGTTGATCAGAGTAGATAGCTTCAGTTTTATTACTTGCATGCACACATGCTATCATTTTCACTAATACTCAACAGGTCATTACAGCTTGTTGTTTATGGAGTTCTTTTAAATTAGTGTGTGGTCAGTTTGCAATAATGGATATGATAAAGTAGGTGGTCAGTATATGAAATAGTCTCTTAGAGAGACTTTGTGTATTAAATATTTCAGTTAACCTCATTCTACATTTGTATATTTTAATCAAATACTACTTTAAATGGATACACTGTTTTAATCTAAGTTTGGTCAGCTTCTGCAAATATTTTTTTTTACTGATTTCTATAGTGGAACAAAAATTCTGACTTAACTCAGAAAGATCAGGGTGTTGGTCACTGAAGGTTGGTAAATCAAACCAAAACCCCAATGTCTAATGATACACTAATGACATTCTTAGCATGTTCTGTTTTTGACACACAGAGTCTCTGAAGAGAAGTTTCTCTGAAACAATATTATGGTTAGCGCTGTTCTGTATATATATATAGCAAAAATGTTATGCACATCATCAATTTAATCTAATGCTGTTTCAGTTGTACACACATGCACACGTACTCATATATATACACACATATATGCACATACACATATTTATATGTATTTATACAGATACCTATATTATATTATATATATATATATATATATATACACCTATATACATATACCATAACTAATATATAGGCATGTGAATGTGTGTGTGTATGTTTACATGCACACACATGTATATCATCACTTTCAGCTATGCCAGGAATTAAATGAAACTCACTCCTAACACCTTTAAAACCAGTCATAACCTCCATACATTTTCTTTTACACACAGCACCAGAAGAAATCACATGCCCATGTTTGGTATTCAAAAACCAAGAATACAACATACAAGCCATGGTTTACACCAGGGATATGACAACTTTCATAACCTCGTCCAACGGTTTGGTATCTCTATAATTTCGTCAACCTACTGTATATCCTGTATCTTTAGGATATTTGGCAATGATTCAACTATACCACTTATTGTGTATGACACTTTACTGTCCTACCTAACAGACTAGAGGATGACAAGCATACGCCCTACTCCACCATTTTAATGCTAAATGCACATGTCCATATATTCATACCTATACACACAAAAACACACACAATCATTGTTTTAATAGCCACCTTTCCATGCTTGCATGGGTTGGCAGTAGTTTAGTGCAGCAGATTTTCTACAGCTGGATGCTCATGTCACCAACCTTTACCGGTGTCCAAGCATAGTAATTTTTTCTTATGGATGGCCATGTTTTCACAAAATATTGGAAATGAATGATGCTGTGTGTATGATAGTGACAATTATTTATGATTATCATATGACATCAATTCAAGACAACACAAATGTACACACACTGCATATATGACAGGATTCTTTCAGTTTCCATCTACCAAACTCACACACAAGGCTTTGGTCAGCCTCAGGATGTAGTGGGAGACACTTTCCCAAGGTGCTACACAATAAGATTAAACCTGACACAAATATACATGCACATTTATACACACACTTTATATACAAACATGCATATATATATATTCATATATATATACATACACATAAATAGATATATATATTCGTATATATATATATATATATATATATATATATATATATACACACATATATATATACACATACATACACATATATATATACACACATATATATATATATTACACATACATATATATGTGCATATATATATACACATACATATATATGCATATATATACACATACATATATAAATGCATATATATATATACATATATATCATCATCATACACATATATATATATACATATATATATATACATATATATATATATACACATACATATATATACACATATATAATTACATATATATACACACACACACACACATATATATATATACACATATTATATACATATATATATGTATGTGTGTATATATATATATATATTATCTGTGTGCAGACAAATGTATACACATACTCACACACATAATTATATACACAGAAATACAAGTATGTATTTCCAATTGAAAAAGGCAACAGTTATAAGTCTCATTATGTGGTAGTCCTGATTGTGAAGTTGGAGTTAAAGTCTGATTTTTTATTGTTCAAAGTTTTTATTTTTTATTGTTACAAAGTTTCTACAGAAGTTAGTAATACAGTCAGACTATATAGTCACAAGGCCAGTCTGATGCATTTCCTTTCCTAAATGGAGATGTATTTAAAGACCATGGACTACTTGTACTTTACAACTTCAATTCTCAATCTATGGCTAGATTCAAAAAGAACATACAGAATTTTGTTAAGAATCTGGGTTTCTCATCATCAGTGAAGCACATTTCAAAATAGTCAACTATCTGAGATGCAAATTTAAACTTAAAAAATATCACACATAAAGATGTTCATGAATCTTATTTAAAAACTTATGCATTTATATGAACACATTCTCAAACTCCCTTTAGAGTATCATCAAGAATTTAGAGAACTATTCATTCACATTTCCTACACTTTCTTCTAAAGAAAAAAAAAAAAAAATGTTTAGCCCTTATAATGAAATACTTGTGAAAATTGGATTCCATGAAAAAGTCCATTACCTTTAGACTATAAAGTTAAATCACACCAAAAAATGGAACTTGCAATTATCTACCTTTGTAGCAAGTTTTTCTTTAAATTCTTACACAAATACTAGCTGGTTCTAATAAATTACAGCTCTTAACCACAAATACTACCTCACAAACATGTATGGCAACTTCAGAGATCAACTCAGCCAATAAGTCCTACATAGGTTTAATTGCTAATACCTTTAATGAAACGTACTATAGACATACATACTCATTCTGCAATACTAACAGGAAAACTGTTCTATCAAATTACAACTCTAAAAGATAGTAATATACTCTTTAACACAAAATGGAAAATTCATTCCTTTGCAAAAGCCTACTCCAGTAAAGAAAAACATTGTTAGTTATGTAACTACATCTAATGAAATAAAATAAACATGTTGATGTCTACATAAAACCTCAGAACCCGTAGATATTTTAGACCTGTGAAATTTCCATCGATACTTCCCTATTGGGGAAGAATTAACTAACTTTCTCAATCCTTAACAACTCAAGCTAAGTATACTTATATTAATTCCAATCCCATTTTCTCACTCTCCATTCTTGTATAGGATATCAAATCTTTAACACACATAAATGAGCAAGTATATGTAAGTTTGTATGACAAAATATGTACACATAAAAATTCTGAGTGCATATACACACACACATATACATTTACACAGATATGTACATGCATATTCACAGGCATGTCTTAGTAAGGATATGTTCATGTGCAGACATATATGAAGGCAGGTATTTATATAGGAATGTATCTACCTATGTGCATGTATATTCACACATACACACATACATTTACACATACATATTTGCATGTATAAATGTATATGTGTATCTTTATATGTATTGTGCATGTGCAAATACAGCTATCTGTAAATTTATATATATATATATTTATCTAGGTATATTTTGTGTATAGGGATATACATCTGGTTCTTTTATCATCAGCTTGTCATGAATATCAACCTTTAATTAGTACTCTTTCTCTCACCTGTTCCTCCAAACATGTGTGTGTGTGTGTGTGTGTGTGGTGTGTGTGTGTGCACAAGAGAATGATGAGTAACTAAGAAAGAAAATAAGACATCAACATATATAGAGACTTCATTCAAAGAAATTATGGACAAAATTCCCTTTAGACACCTAATAGACAGTTTATTGTGTGAAATATGTTACAGTGTAGGTGCAACTGAGGCAAAAATAATTGCATATGAGCTTGTACTTTATACAGAGACAGGAGATCTGAAAGGTAAATATACTAAATGGATACTTTAGGAATCGTAATAACAGTGGTATTAGTTATGTTGATGCATCCAAATGTAAATGATGAAACTCAGACATGACTTTCTGTGTGATCTGGTTTGCTTTCCTGTTACCATATAAGGTAATATATATATGTACAAGGCTAAGTATGGATAGTGTGAACAAACAGCACTGCTTGAGAATAGTAAGAATTGGCAGTCTGATTGTTACAGGGTTAAACCTTTGTGTGCATATGTGTGTCTTTGGACGGGGTAGGTAAGATAGGAAAAAAAGCAAAAAAAAACAAAAAAAACAAACAAAACAGATACCAACTTACCATGATCAAAATAGAATTTATGAAAATCCATTCCAACTATCAGATTTCCCAAAGCTTCTGGTTCAAAGCTTGTGACATGAGGGTCAACAAATCTTCTGAAAGATAAAATTAAGATGTGTGATAAATGTTGTGTTAAAAAAAAAGTCACAACAAGTTCATAATGGAAACGGACACATATTTAGACTGTTAGGTGGAAGGGTGGGGGAATAAATTCAGAATATCAAGGAAGATAAAAGTATGGGGAAAATGGAATAGATAATTATTTAAAGTAAACAGTAATGAAATTTTATGTAGAAAAATGAGTAAATGTAGGTAGTTGAGAAATCATTTTATAAATAAACAAAAGAGACTGGAGCGCATAAGAGAAGAAAACAAGAAACAAGGAAAAGAAATTAAGTTAGAAGTGGGTGGGAAGGAATTTTAAGTGGTACTACATATCATAAATGGTAGTTTATAACAGTAGGAAGGAGATAGAAATTTATAATAGAGAGCAAAATGAGACAATCTGCTGAGCACTACAGACCAGATCTGTGCCTGGTCCAAGGTCCCAGGTGAAATCAAAGTGATGCAGAGGTGGAACATGACAGTAGATGGTGCTATTGTAGTAAAGAGACAAGCTTGGAAAAATCAGAAGAAAGGAAATAGCAGAGAAAAATATCAAAAATCTAGAAGGGAAGGTAAACCTAGCAAGGATATAAGCAGAGATAGAGAAGTTTGCACATATTCTGTGCTGCGAGGATCAGAAGCATGAGGTGTTTCACATTGATAAGTAATGTACAGTGAAAATCAAGATGTTGTATGAGAGAAGTGTATATGGAATGATAATGAGAGGGGGAGGGAGAGAGAGAGAGAGAGAGAGAGAGAGAGAGAGAGTTTACACCAACTAGGCACAACAGAAGAACCAGTCATGAAATGTCATAACATTATGGGAGATGGTTGCAAAGTGTGTGGTAGCTAAGTACTTGTCTTACAATTATGTCATTAAGAATATGGCACCAGTGCTACCTCCTCCTAGGACAAAGCAAAATTATATCTCATCCAAAATAATCCTGTTCTTAATCAGTTTTGCAATAACCCTTTCTGTAATTTTGATAACCCGGTAGTTCAGCAATTTACTGCCTTAATAGTGCATTCTTTTTGATGCACCTTCTTTACATTCGTAACAATTTACAATGATACTACAGTACCAGTTTTTGCCTATATCACTTGATTTACTATTTGAATGACCAGCCTGTACCTCACTCTGCCATATATAATTTAGTGTCTTGGCAACAATTCCCAATGAATGAGCTGCTTTCCATATTGAGCCAGGTTCTGGAGCTGTCTTGAGGCCATGATGGAAGCTAAGGGCTGCTACTTTGAGTAACCTATAATCTCCCAGCCATTACATAATTGACATTTTTTGATTTTTTGAAAATCCTTTTATTTTTGGATGGGATATTGCATTTTCTTTTCTTTTTATGTAAACTGTCAAATTTAGACCGAACACCTTGTAAACACACACCCACATGCACATAAACATTTTGGTGGTTGTATACAGACTGAATGAGTCAGTGAAGTATATAAATGTGATACACATGCAAGATATATAATAACGATCACATTCTGTTTCTGTGATGACTTATTACCAGTGATGCTAATTTACTCAACCAATTTTACCTTTACCAATCTACCTAGCATTCCAACTAGTGTATTTCTGATTAAATGTACAGGTGCCCTTCTTGTACAAATTGTCATCAAATCATCAAAAAGAAACTCCTAGTACACTCTTCTGCCCTATGACCACAATAAACAAAAACATAAATGAAATATAGAATTGTAATTGAACAAAGAGCATAAAGATAATACGTACGTGTATCCTTCAAAATCACTACTTGTGATGGCAGCAATAAGTTGTTCAGTCAACTTAATAATTTCTTGTTTGCGACCTGCGATGAAAAGTTAGATAGAAACTCAGATGAAACAACAAGAGAGGAATAAACAAGAAGTTGAACACAGTTAATGATGATTATAATGTATAAAATACATAAAATGGTAATTTCAATCAATGTGGAAACTTAATATATAACCTTTAAGTATAAGAACATATGTACTATGTTTGATGAATTTAAGATATAAAGACACATATCTTTGATGGAGTTTATGCTCTCACTAGTAAGAAAACATATATTTTTTTTTACATTTTGGAATTAAAATAATATAAAGCTAGGTTGCTATTTTATACTTTCTTATTAATAACAGTTTCAAAGAAAAACACAATAGAAAGCCAATAAATAAATAAAGATAAAGAATAAAATAATATAAATCAAAATGCAACAATGAAAAAAGAGCAAAAGAATGATATGACAGGCAATTTTGAAAGGGGGAATAGATATTTTAGCATATTTTTAAACAATACTATGTGAAGGAAATTATTGATAGAGAAACTATGACAATGTGGTCAGAATTATTGACTAAAATCATTGAAATGTGGATAGTAAGGAATTAAAAGAAACATACATGACGATAAAACAAAAATATTGTAAAATAGAAAATAATACAAGAATGTAATTTGATATTTTCTGGTAAATTCATTGACAATTTTCATAAGGCAAACTTAGAAAAGGCTTTAAGAGAAACAAAAGAGGAAAAAGGAAAACAGTTAAATTCATATCTGAACTGCAATAAAAAAAAATGGTTATAAAAGGTTATAATAACAATATCCAGCAAAGACTTAAATGATAAAGATCAATATACCTTAATTCATTAGTTGATATCAATGTCAAATGAAATTTGTATTTTACAGACATCATAAGAATTGGCAGGTAGGGGGTTGAAGTATACATACATACCAAGATATATATATATTTTAATAAATTGTCATGGACATGATGAACAGCATTCCTGATAGCAAGTAACATATAAAGACATATATGCTCACACAGAACTGTGATAAGTAAGACACAAGACAAATGTAGGATATTGATTGAATATTAATAACTAGAGTGGGTTATGAACAAATTTATACAGGGTCATATCCTTGTTTGGATAACAGAAATAAGTGATCCCTGATTAAGTTTTTAAGGAAAAATAAAACCAATTCATCTGATACTTATTCCAAGCAGCTGAAAATGCCATGGCTTTAACACAGGGCCTAAATTCCCAGCAAGATTAAAAATATGTTTATGCATATTTATTCATAACCCATGCAGAGATATGTGATCTTATAAGCCTACATATTCTTGATATCCTAGGCAGAAAATCCCTTCGACTACTTTTGGCCTCTATGAAGATGATGCATTGGCCACATTTTGAGGCAGAAACAAGAATACACTAGATAAACTTAGAATAAATTTGATCCATACCCTTGATTCCCTTGGCCTCAAGATTACCATGGATACAAACTTGTTAATAGTTAACTTTTAGACATCTAGGTATTAGTTTTTATAAGTCATTCTATGGGATGAATGAAAAGGTGACTTACATTAACACAGCTTTATGCCATGTGGCCTTAGTATTTAAAACTTCATGAAAAAGTTTCACAGGGCTCCAGTGTTTCCTCCAATAAGGAGATCCTTGCCAGTAGAGACCTTTACTCTGAGGTCATGAAAGGAACAAATTTATATATGCGACCCAGAGTACACCCCCCCCCCCAAAGGAAGTGCTGTGATGAGTCTATGAAACTTTAAGTTGCATGGGGCGGAACCAAACTGTTTTGAATAATAATAATAATAGTAATAATAATACACACACAATATATATATATATATATGTGTGTGTGTGTATATATATACATATATACACACACACATACATACAGAGAAAGAGTAGGGCCAGGAGAATAAATGTATTGTTTGTGCACATAATTTTCACTTCCAATTTGATAAGGTGTGAATATTTCCATGACCTTCCATCTTTTCTTTTTCTAACATTACTTCATAAATTGCCTTGTCAACAGAGTAATAACACCAATATCTTAGAGCCAACTACATCCACAAATTCTGGAAGAAAAGGGTATGAACTATCCACAGCAAAGAAGAATCTCCTCAAGCACCTTCATAAATAAGATCACTATTTAAATGCTAAATCAGAGATGTTCAGAAATGTAAACACTTTGAAAAGCACCTCTTCGACAATTGGAAAACATTCAAATACAACTACATATATATACCTGACATAGCCTCCCTTCTGATTTTCATTGCCCTTTCCTCTCCCATCATTCTACCTATTCGCCTACTTTATTTTTAAATAAATTCTTCCTACATCTTTGCCTCTATTATTTCTATTTCTGATTGACAAACATTAATCTCATTTATTCCAAATTTTTTGTTTTTCCTCTCTTTAATGTCAAGCAATTTCTATTTTCTTCTGGACTTTCATAACATAATTTAGAAGAAATAGAAGTTAGACAAAAGTATCTTTTAAAAAACATTTATCATGCTTTTCATATCATGAGAAGATAAACATGGCCTAAAAACTGAGGCAATGAAATGAATATTAGACCACATGATTCATTAAGTTGCATTGCTCTATAAATATAAATACATTACATCTCTGTATCAAATACTATATACTTTTTGATATAAATACTTAAAAGCAAATACTCAAAGTAAATATAAAGTAGATAAATCTAGTTATTTATTTGCAAGTCTTGTCTGTGGATAATAACAGGTTTGTTTCTTAGCTTCAAACTAATTTAATCTTAGTCTAAATTTGGAAAAAAATCATAGCCAGATTATATAATAATACAGCATGAACAGAATTATTACAAAGAAAATCAGTTTCAGTAAATAAATTTTGAATGAATTTATACATACAATTTCTCATCACAAAACCATAGTATTTATTAGAGACGAGTGCGCAAAGAATATGAAAGACTAAGTTCAATGTAAATAACAAGTTGAATATAGACAGAAGGAAGTAGGGAGAAGATAGGATGAATGAATTTGAATAATAGGAGAAGAAGGAAGTTATTAGAGAATACTAGAAAGAAAATGGATATTTGTATGTGTGTGTGTGTGTGTGAGAGAGAGAGAGAGAGAGAGAAAGGTGAATATTAGATAATAAATATGAAGTGCACTGGTGGAAGCCATTCACCTTTCACGATAATTTTTGTTTTTCTCACATTATCCAACTATTTGCACAATAAATCTATAGCTTTGGCATATTCCTCAATATTTCATAGCAGAGAACAGAAAAATTAGTTTTCCATTATGATAATATATATATATATATATTGATATAAATATATGTATATAACATATATTATATATGTATATATATATATATATATATATATATATATATATGTATATAATACATATTGATATATATAATATAAATTATATATATATATAATATATATTGATAATATATATATATATATATATATATATATATATATATGAGAGGAATATGAAAAGTTTTGAGCCTTGAAGTCTTGTACCAGGTTTTATTTTTTGAGGCTGAAGGGTTTTTATACACCCCTCGTATATATAATATATATAATATATATATATATAATATATATGCATGTAAATAGATATATATATATATATAATATATATATATATATAATATATACATATATATAATATATATATGTATATAAATAAATATAAAAATATACACTTACATATACACTTATGTAACATTATGAAGTATATTTAACAAATATATATACATTGCATATGATATACATGTATATGTGCAACAAACTATGTACTATATTTAACATATATAAATAATAGAATATATTATATATATATAAGCACACAAACATACACACATATATATATATATATATGTGTGCACATACACATATATATATATACATACACAGATACACACAATACATATATCATCATCATCTTCATCATTGCTTTATATAAACTTTTTATGCTGGCATGGGTTGTATGTGTTATCTCCACTCTAATAGATAGATTAGGAAACCAAATCTCATTCATAAGCTTAATTTTATCCTTGGTTTTGTACAGCTGAATGTCCTTCCTAACACCAACCACTTTATAGTGAGTACTGGGTGCACATTTTTCTTGATACAAGCACTGAAGAAGGCGTTATATATTTGAGATGACTAAAGGTTCTTCACAATTTTACACTTAGTAAAGTGTTAAGCACCAACACTAGAGAGAATAGGGTTGAGAGAGTAATGGCCAACAAGAAGTGGATAAATGGTGAGATTTATGATGGATGCTGACACTAAATGGCCAGTGGGGAGTTTTGGTAAAGTGTATGAGCTACATGTCCATTCAGTATATAACTGAAGATGGTGGTCCTGAGGATGAAAAGGGGAGGAGTGGAGAGTATCTGAAAGTCAGGTACGTCCATTGGCATCCCTTGGTGTACTGGAAGTAACATGCCAAAGAGCCAAAGAGATCTACTGCTCTACTTAGCCACATCGGCAGGATACAGTAAGGGTGAGAAAGGAAGGGAGCGATCAAGAGGTGAGTAACAGGAGTCTGTGTGCTAGAGTCATGGGTGGTAAAGGCAAAAGCCACAAAGATACGAATGACAGTGGAATGGGCAATAAACAAGTGAGAGATAAGAGGGATGTGTTATAAGAGAGGTGAATAATAGGTGTGCATCAATTGCCCACTTAAAAAAATATCATGTTCCTAACTTCCTTTCCTTGCCCAGAGTATTCCAACAGCTTCTCATAAGTGGACAACAGAGACCTTTAATTTTGTTGGTTCATTCCATTATTTTAGCCGTGTAAGCTAACATAACTAAAGGTATACTGGAGCACAAAGGTTTAGAAAAGACAATAATAATAGAGCTAAACTAAGTAACATTTCTAAATGACCATAAATAATATGAGAAAGGTTAGTCATGGAGTATTAAATGATGTAGTGTTGATAATGTAAAATAGAAGGAATTACTGAGATTTGGTTGACCAGAGAAAATGAGTGTATGTGTTACTGAGTCCATGCACCTTTGCCAGTGTTACCCACTCTTCTTGTTTATTCTTTTGTCATCACTCTCTTCTACTTACCTTCTGGGACTGCATATATACATACACATCATAAGATAGTAAGAACACTACCTTTAAGTGTTACAAAGCAACCTCACTAGTGCTGGTAGCTTAATAAAATACACTTAGTACATACTGGAAAGTGATTGGTGGCTGACTGGATGTTGCTAAGATCTTTTAATCTCCATAGAGAGACTGGCAATAGGAATGGTATCAAGCTGTAGAAACGAAGCCCCAAATGAATTGTACAAGTGTGACATGGTTCTGCAGCTCATCTAAGAGAGCAATAACTCTGAATAATAACTGATCCAGATTATGACAACTTGTTGAAAAACATGCCAACAAAGAAAGATGTGTGATGATGATGATGATAATAATCTTGAAGGCACAAAAATATATTTTAGGAAATGTAAAATGATAATGAACTCATATATATATGTATATATATATATGAATGAATTTGAATAGAAGAATAGGAGAGAGGTGTATATATATATATATATATATATATATATATATAATAGGAGAATAATAGGAGAGAGGTATATATATATATATATATATATATATACGAGAGAGAGAGAGAGGGGGAGAGAGAAAGGGAGAAAAGAGGCAGGGTACCAATGTTTGTGTATATTACAGTTCTTAAAATAGGTACACTATTTTCCTGTGTATTGTAAGAGGTGGCTAAAAAGATTGACATTAGAAAGGGCAAGCAGTTGTAAAACACTGCCTCAAAAGAAGATGTTTTGTGTGTTTGTGTGTACGTGGATAGTCAGCATAATGCATGACATCTTGGGCAAGTATCTTCTACTGCCATTACTCGAGTTGACTAAAGCCTTACTAGTGAAATTTGTTAGACAAGACCTATACAAGAACATGGAGGAGTGTGTACGTGTGCGAGTGTGTGTGTGTGTGCACGTGTGCATGCTGTATAGCATTATATTGTTAAAAAGAGGCAACTCTGAAAAAAAATTTAAATCGTACAATAAATCAAAACCCAACTGATGTTCTGCATGATTGCTGGTCAAAGCCAGAAACCAGTATAAAAACGAATATAATTCCTTTTATTGATTCCAATCAGTAGGGCTGTGTGTGTAACTGTGCAGGGGTAACAACCCCGCTTTCTATCACTATTGCTTCACAATCATGAGGCCTCATGATCAAGCTCAATGAAATGTAACTTAAGCAATTGTCTTCTACCTTTGTCTCAGGCTGACCCAACCCTTGTGACTTAAATTGAGTAGATAGAATCTATGCTGAGGCCCATCATATGGACTGTACATTTAATTCAAAAGGCTGACATTGTCACATTCCATGTCATGTTGAGTCTGTCAGACTATTATTGTATTATGCTTGTGTGTATCTGCAGAATACTCAACTGCTTTGCATTTATAATTTAATGAGTTATGCTGGTTGATGAGCTGAAATACATATCTGTTAAAACTGGTGCAAATGATGTTATAAGCTTTATGAATGAATTAGGGAGTACAAACTGAAAGAAACCCACCATGTGTATGTGTCTTCTTGTTTGTCTTCCACCACTACGTGACAACTAGTTGTAGTTTGTTATGTCCCCATAACCTAGCAGTCTGGCAAAATAGACTGATAGAAAAAGTACTAAACTTAACATTAAGTACTGGAGTCAATTTGATTGACTAAACTCTTCAAGGCGGTGCCCCAGCATAGCCACAGCCCAATAAGACTACGCGCCTTCATTGATCAGTTAAAGTTGAGACAGTGTCACGTGACAACTTGCTGGGGCTGCCTGCTAGAGCCTACCAGCAGGTATTTAAAGGGAAAAAATTTGACAAGTCAGTCAGTCGTTGATGCTACATCGAAGAGGCCAGGGAACAGAAGAAAGAAGAAGAAAGAAGACATGCACCCAACACCAGAGCTGAAGACACCTCCGAAAGGGGGGGCCCCACCATGTCAAAACGGTAGAGGAGTAGGGGCCGAAACAAGACGTGGTTCCTCCTGATGATGTCTTGAGCTAACTGGATCCTATAAAGGAGCTGTTGTGGTAGCAGACCACGAAACATGATTGAAATTCCTGCTAAGATGTGTGTGGAGACAGAGAAGGAGTGAAAACATGAAAGAAGGAAAAAAGAGAAAGCCTGCAGAGAAGACCAATGAAAGGTAATAAGCTGAAAATCTAGTAGAAAGAGAACACCAGTATCAGAGGCACATATCCTTCCCTACACCCAATCATAGGCAGTCATTGCTAGCATAAGGACAATTGATGAAGGGGTGATAAATTTATAGTTATTTTTTATAGAAAAGTTTTCTTTTACTGCAGATTTCAAACATAAAAAAAAAAGAAAAGAAATAAGTTGCCATGCGAAGACTCTAAGAAATCAGAAAATGTTTGGGAAAAATGTTTGGGAAAAAAAAAGTAATGGTTGTTGTAGAGCGTCATGCTAATAAGAAATGTCAAAAAATGTCAGAGCAATCTGTAAAAAAGTCATGCTGAATGGCAGACAAGGAAAAGTCTGGTGAAAGACATGCTAAATGAACAATTAATCTGAGAAAACATATAAAGCTCAGTCTTTTAATCCTTAACTTGACGCATGCTAACATAACATACACACGCTTGAGCAGTTTCCTTAAGCTTGAGAAAACAATAACTTGATCCTCTGACTTTAACCTTATCCAGGTTGACGAAATATAAATACCTCAGTCCTAAATCTCATTCTTATACAGCTACTCTTGTAATTAAAAAAAAAATTAAACCTGTATTCTTATATCTGATCTATTTTATAAAACAACTTAATTTGCTACCTTTAACTTGAAGAACAATCTACACTCTCCATGAGTCCTGCATACAACTTTCCTAACCTTATACTAGAAGAATAGTGCATAAGTTTCAAATTATTTCTGACTTCCCTGTATTGAAGTCTGTGATGTACCCAGAGAGTGTAATTAATTGTTAATTGGATGGTAACTAATAGCATGTTAACATCATCAACAATTTGTTCTATTCTCAACATCATTTTGCTAAAGTAGCCCTATTCCTATGGTAAACCAGGGTAATACAAGGACATTGTCACAACAAAACCCTTGGTACCCTGGTAGACTGACAATTAGTAAGACTGTCAGCTGTAGCAACACAACAGTTAGGGTTGCATTAATCCTATAGTGCAAGTCATAACCTTTGACAGACACTCACTGTTTGATGTATAGGTACCCTGGCATTACAGTTATAGCACCTCTTAATTTAACCTATCTGCATAGAATAATAAAACAAATAAGATAGAAGAATGATTGATATGACAGAATAATGTTAGGAAAAAGAATAATAAATAAAGAATGCAAATT
>NC_043001.1:88670858-88720858 GCF_006345805.1 Octopus sinensis | reverse complement strand
GGTACACACATGACAACAAAGAGAGTGTGACATTTATATTCCCAAAAGTTGGTCAAACTGAATCAGAGAATGCTTAAAATTTATCCTAAATACACTATTAATTGATCAAAAAATTAATATGATTTTTTTTTTATATAGGAAGTTAAATTTGCAGAAATTTGTTTAACAAAGAATTCATAAGAACAAAAGATTTTTTCCATATCTTTTCAGGTATTTCCAGGTGTAAAAATTTCAGATTGACAACAGTAAAAGCCTAATTAAATGTTTTAGGCTAGTAATTTAAAGAATCCACTAAGATGTGATTTCATGAAACTTAATGAAAGAAAGGTCAGTTTATAAGCCAACTACTTACGTAAAATAACTGTTGATTAGCATTGAACAAGACCAGGTTTAGAGTAGCTAGGTTAATGATATGTTAAAATGGGAAACACATACATTGTTGATGAGTGGCAGCAATTGGCAGGCTTCAGCCTCCATATCAGCCCAAGATAAGCAGAGTTGTGATCAAAGACATTCCAACTGTGACCGAGCTAGCAGAAACGTTAGCACGCCGGGCGAAATGCGTAGCCGTATTTCGTCTGCCTTTATGTTCTGGGTTCAAATTCCGCCGAGGTTGACTTTGCCATTCATCCTTTTGGGGTCGATAAATAAAGTACCAGTTATGCACTGGGATCGATATAATCGACTTAATCCGTTTGTCTGTCATTGTTTGTCCCTTCTGTGTTTAGCCCCTTGTGGGTAGTAAAGAAATAGGTATGACAGTAATATACTGCTGCAGAATAAGTGATGTACTGTGCAGGACTGTACAGGACTGTACAGGTTGGGCCTAAACGAGTAGACCAAAATTCAAATGTGTTTCCATCATTTTGTATATAAAGGATTACATGTCCTATGTACCCTTCCTTATTTAAAACATGAAAATGTAATTCATTGTAAATGTAACTGTTATTTCTAGCCTCTGCATAAAAGCTGACTGCAGTAGTAAATTGTGGCAGGCCACAATAGTTGTCTGCAGTAGATACATTGTTCGAGGACTTAGGAGTCACTGCTGTGTTTAGGTACCTGAACATCACCCAATTTTATTTAGTATCCTTGTGTAGACTATACACGTTACTCATCATATATTAATGACCAGTTGTTCATTAATGAGATCTGTTCTATCAAAAGACTTCCTTTAGTTGTTTGTTGACTTTTCCCCAGTAATTGTTAACATCTACATACTGATCCTTCTTTCCTCTAGATTATATTGGGTGATATCAAAACAGTGGGCTCAAAGCTTAGTAGTAAGACTCACAAAATGCTGAAGGTGCATTAAAACAAACTGGTGACATAATGCCTAGGTGAACATCACATCTCAAGTGGACAACATAGAAACTGTGTAACTGTTTGAAGGATTCAGTGATATCATGGGATTTTCAATGTCACACAGTGGTTGCACTAGTGAACAGCTGTTTCTGTCTGGTTTGGCAGTGTAGAAAAGGTAGAAGGATTTATTGACAGGACAATCACTCACAGCAGGTTGGGCCATCTTTTGAACTAGTGGACATATTCACCAGACTAGCCATACACATTGTCCCTGTACTTTTGTCATCATGCATAAGATTTCCTTTCTTTGCTTGAAACAAAGGAAAAAAGAGAAACAAAATAGACTAGAGGCTTTAGTAAATGGCCTCAGGCCTCCATTGACTTGGATTGACAAAGTAGACAAAACATTGGATTAGTTACTAACATAATAGAACAACATAATGGCAGTGAAAGGGTTTGGATGATGTGGAGGTGTCAGAAATAAGGTTGTGTTCACCATCTGTCACAATACTCTTACAACAAATGTTTGTGTACAATGTAGAAGAGTGACAAGAACCACAGGTGACAAAACAATAATCATCATAGCAACATCAAACATGGAACTGGAAGCTTAGAAGGTGGGTGGAGAGTAGAAAATGTTCCAATGAGAAACAGAATAAAAGCTGAAATATTAAAATTTAGTCTGAAATAATTTTAAAAAAATCAAAAATACAATAAAAAGTGGTTATAAATTTCATAAAATCATATACTATGTGTTGGAATTTAATAGATTAAAAAAAAAATGATGATAATAATAATTATGATAATAATAATAATCTGCAGTGTCGTCTGGTCTGTTACTGAAATGAAGATATAGAAATTAAACAAATTACAATAATAAAGAAAAGTTTGATGAAAGACTAACTAATACTGTTAATAGTGTTGGATGTATTTCGGGTTGTTAAGTAGGTTAACATTATACATATAATGAGCATTAAGTACAGACTTTTTTCACTGAAATCCACATATAAATACAGTTGAGTGGAAAGAGATGTTACTTTATTAAAAAAATCAGTGAAAGGTCTGAGGGGACAGGTAAGAGAAAAAAAAAAGATTTCAGAAAATTAAAAAATACAACATAAGCAACCATCCTACAGCATCTAAAGCATCTCAGACACATTACACAACTAACTACTGAGCAGCATCAAGCTGTATTAATACAAAGAACTGATTGCAAGTAACAATGCTATCAATTCAAATTGACCTACAAATGACAAGCTGAGTTTGAAATAAAATAAAATAATAAAAAAAAAAATGGTTCATTCTAGGAGGCAGTATCGCAGGTTTATAGTTTCTGTAGTTATATTAGTTTTGTTTTTACATAAAAGAAAATATTGACCTGATGGAAACCAGTTAGGTATATATGAGAGGTATTTAAAATACATCTTTAGTGACCTCCGAATCATGTATTAAACAGGTATTTTGTTTAATCAGTTAACAGACTATATAATTTTAAAGTAATCAATTAACAGTAACCTAATTTAAAAGTAGCAGCCATCTCTAAATAGCAGCTTTGAGATTTTACCAGAAGCGAATTAATAAAGAGAGATTCTTTGAAAAATACATTTTGTTTAAGAAGTGTTATACAAAGAATTAACGTAGCTTTTAATCCAGATTACACTGCAGGTTTCCAATTGAATATTGACATAATGGAGTGTGTTTGCAGCAGGCAAAATTATATCAAGATTATCCCATGTGAAAATATTTTGATAAGTCTACTGCAAAGATTATTTTTATAACTCTGCAGCTCTTTAATCTACAAAAGATTAATGAAGATACATTCAACTGAAAGAATCTAATAGAAGTCATGCACGAAACACAGCACAAAGTGATGGAATGGCCATGCTAAGGATGAATGGAGATGCAAGGATTTATTTCCAGAAATGTAAGGGCTTACCCCTTACATTAAAATCTGTGTACATGGTAGATTAGTTGAACTAATTAACTACCATGCTCGCACACACACACACACACACACACACTGGTGTTAGTATATGTACAAATGTAGATATGAGTGATTGCTGTTGTTGTTTAGCCCCCACCCACCTCCATCAGGCCTGACCAAGAAGGCCTACGATTAGAGACATTCCACTGTAAACATACGGTTGTTTCCTACGTGCAGGGAACTCAGGATCACACAGTATATCTTATTTAAAGGCAGTAAGGTGTGACTTGCGGAACATAAAGCTGCTATTTCCAGCAGGTCGAGAAATGATGTAGAGACTTTCTCACTGGCTTGAAGTATGAGCCACAAAGAATGAAGGTAAACATGTAGTAACCCATGTCTAACATAGTTTTGATTTTTGGTTAAAGCAGGAGTGACATCTAGGCATGTATTCTTATATTTGTGTGCATATATATATATATATATATATATATATACATTCAAATTCAAAATGGCTGACTAGCATTATAGCATTATGCTTGAAACTCAAGAGTACCAATGAATTTGAACCTAATTGTTTTGATCCATCCATATTTATAAATATATATATATATATATATATATATATATATATATATATATCTTTATGAATTTATCACCATCCCAAAATATAACAACACACACACACATTAGCAAAGCAGGTCTTGCCATTGACTCAAGAAAACAGCTAGTAAATGATCTACAAGCATGCGAGCAGACTGAGTTCTCAACTTGTTTCATTTGCGAAGGCAAATGATTTACAAGGCACCAGAAGGCCTCAAGAGACACACGCGTGTCCACAGAACATGATTACTGCTTTATTTTACTGAATCCTCATTTATCATTCATAACAAGAAAAACCATCACATATATATCACCATCATTGTTTAAACGTCCGTTTTCTGCGCTAGCACGGGTTGGACGGTTCGACCGGGGTCTGGGAAGCCAGGGGCTGCACCAGGCTCCAGTCTGATCTGGCAGAGTTTCTACAGCTGGATGCCCTTCCTAACGCCAACCACTCCGCACATTTATGCATATTCACATACACACATATATTCATACAAGACTACACTTACCCAGTTAAGGTAATGATATCATCATAACAAGGTTCTTAAAAGACTGACAGATAACTTGGTGGTGGAGAAATATAAAAATTAATACATGAAACCAACCCCATACAGTCAATTCATCATACTAAAGGAGACGTTACTCTCCTCCAGAAAAGACCAAAGAGAGCATCCTGCAGGAAGCACAATCATGGGAGATTGAATATTAATTCAAAACAACACACAGAAGGACTAAATATCAGTAATCATCATCAACACCTGGACAAAACTACCTTGACTTTTAGGACTCACAGGGCTAGTTAACTAGTCGCTATTGCATATCAGTGACTGAGATCACAGTACACCAGTTTGTCACAGAATATAAGCAATAAGTCCATAAAAAATATTCAAATAGGCACAGGCATGGTTCTGTAGTTAAGAAGCTCACTTTGCAACCACGTGGTTTGGGGTTCTATCCTACTGCATGGCACGTTGGTAAGTGTCTTCTACTATGTGAATGAATTTGGTAGATGGAAACTGTGGAGAAGCCCTTTGTGTGTGTGTATATATATCAGTGTATGTGTCTTTGTGTTCCTCCTCACTCCACTATTTGATAATTGGTTTTGATTTGTTTACACAGATGTAATTGAGTAGTTCAGCAAAAGAGGCCAACAGAATAAGTACCAGACCTAAAAGTAAGTATAGGGGTTGGTTTGTTCAGCAAAACACTTCAATGTGGTACCCCAGCATGGCCACAGTCCAATGACCAAAATAAGTAAAAGGTAAACAAAAGAAATAAATAAAGTAAGAAAAAACTGACTTCAGATTTTAGTACTTAATGCTTATAAAAAGAAACAATTCACCAGAATTTCTAAGCTATCCTCTAATATAATGACACTCTGAGGAAGAGTGAATTTAATGATAAAGAATAATTACATTCATCTTAAAAACTTGAATAAGAAATGATAGAAATAGTATGAGGTAAAAATCCTTCTTATAACCCTCCACAGGCTGTTAGGTTATATAGATTTATATATATGTGACGCAGGAGTGGCTGTGTGGTAAGTAGCTTCTTACCAACCACATGGTTCCGGGTTCAGTCCCACTGTGTGGCACCTTGGGCAAGTGTCTTCCTCTATAGCCCCAGGGCGACCAAAGCCTTGTGAGTGGATTTGGTAGACGGAAACTGAAAAGAAGCCTGTCGTACATATATATATATGTGTGTGTGGGTGTCTATGTTTGTACCCCCAACATCACTTGACAACTGATACTGGTGTGTTTACGTCCGCTATAACTTAGCGGTTTGGCAAAAGAGACTGATAGAATAAATAGTAGGCTTGCAAAGAATAAGTCCTGTGGTTGATTTGCTTGACTAAAGGCAGTGCTCCAGCATGGCCACAGTCTAATGACTGAAACAAGTAAAAGAGTAAAAAGAGAGTAATGGTGGCTGCAGCAATATTTTTTTTAATTTCCAACTCCAAATATTTTGAATCTTTACTTGGGAAAATATGCTCAGAGGGTCTTGAAACAACTAGAAATAGTGACTCAATAGAGGAGGTTAACAATTTAGATGTTAAGGGTAGTTCATGAAGGTAAAAATGCAGTGATTAGTATTTACAATAAAGCTAATAAATTTAATTTTCATATTGCTTTCTTGCCCTTGGTACAAGAGCAGAGTATAATGTGTTTCCAAGTTATTAGATAAGGAAGAATTATAAATGAAATTTGGTGTGTTTTTGGAAAGAGTTAAAAGGGTAATGATACATATGGGAAAATAAGAATGCATTAAGAAAATGTTAATTAAATGTTTAATCAGTTGCTTGGGAAGACATAATGAAATTTCAAGAACACATGGAGTAATCACTAGTCCACAACTGAGCAAAGATTTATAGAATGATTAGTTTTAATTCATATTGGATGTAATGTCATTGTGTTACAGTTTGTGGATAGGTTGTCATATCATTATTGTGCATTGTTGTTTATAACACCATTAAGGAATAGGTATGGACTTCTGCTTATATTTTACTCATGGTCTTTTAGCTACAGGCTTTGCAGTACAAATCTTAAAAGTACAAGACTGCTGGGGTCAATTTGTATGATTAAACCCTTCAAGATGATGTCTGAACATGGTCATAAGTCCACTGACTGAAACAAGTAAAAGATGAAATAAGCCATAAACATTAAAAGCCAATATACGCAAAAACATTACTCCTGAATATAGAAAGATGCAAAAGTCTCTATGAGGTGATAAATAAAGATCTTAAATTGCTTAAATAAATAACTTAAGGGTAGCAAGGTCTCCCATTTAAAAAGAACACTTCTTGAGATAAAACAAAAAACTCAAGTCAGATGCTCTCATAAAGAGTGACAGGAAGAAGGAGAAACTCTGCAGATGATATAAGAATGAACTTCTATATGGCCTTCTATAAATTTGCAAAAGAATCTTGACTCAGTGCATCACAAATATATTGAAGGAAAAAAGCTCAGAGACTGAAAATAACAAACTGATAAGTGAAACATTGAATGAATAAATCAAAGGTATTTTCACTTCCCCACTGAGAGATATGCAAATAAGAAATGTAACTTCTTCAACACCATAATTCTATGTAAGAGTTAACCATTGATTATATTGATAAACATTATATGTGTTTGTGTGTGTGTGTATAAAACATATACACATGTATATATTTGCATATATATAGAAACACACACACACACATCATCATCATAATTGTTTAACGTCTGCTTTCCATGCTGGCATGGGTTGGACGGTTTGATTTCTATATCACTTGCCTCAACAGAGTTTAATGTCCAAGGAAAGAAAGGTATGCATTAGTGGGTTGGTTGCACCACTGGCATAGGCAACGGGTTATGGTCTCACTTGGTTTGCCGGGTCTTCTCAAGCACAGCATATTTCCAAAGGTCTCGGTCACTAGTCATTGCCTTGGTGAGGCCTAATGTTCGAAGGTCGTGCTTCACCACCTCATCCCAGGTCTTCCTGGGTCTATCTCTTCCACAGGTTCCCTCAACTGCTAGGGTGTGACACTTTTTCACACAGCTATCCTCATCCATTCTCACGACATGGCCATACCAGTGCAGTTCTCTTGCACACCACATACACATTTTATATATACATATACATATGCTTTCCTGAAATTTCTTTGTTTCTTTTGTGCTACCTTTTTCATTAATATATATATATATATATATATATATATACAGCTGCAGGAGAAATACCTAGCCAAAGATAAGCCCCTGTACCTGGCTTTCGTTGACATGGAGAAAGCCTTTGATAGGGTCCCCCGTTCCCTCATCTGGTGGTCAATGAGGAAACTAGGGATAGATGAATGGCTGGTGAGGGCTGTGCAAGCCATGTACAGAGATGCCGTAAGTAAGGTTAGAGTTGGCAGCATGTACACAGAAGAATTCAAGGTAGAGGTTGGGGTCCACCAGGGTTCAGTACTCAGCCCCCTCCTATTTATCATAGTCCTCCAGGCAATTGTGGAGGAATTCAAGACAGGTTGCCCCTGGGAGCTCCTCTATGCTGACGACCTCGCTCTAATCGCTGAGTCACTATCAGAACTGGAGGAGAAGTTCCAGGTGTGGAAGGAGGGTTTAGAATCGAGGGGCCTTAGAGTCAACCTAGCTAAAACCAAAGTACTAATAAGTAGAAAGTTAGAAAATCCACAAATATCCTCAGGAAGATGGCCCTGCTTGATCTGTAGAAAAGGTGTAGGTAGAAACTCTATAAGATGTACCCAGTGTAAGCTATGGACACATAAGAGGTGCAGCAATGTCAAAGGTAGGCTAACTGGGAAGATAGTTTTTGTATGTGGCAGATGCTCTGGAGCATTGACCTCCGAAAATCTGCAGAAAACAACTTCCGTCACTTTCCGGGGGGAAAAACTAGAAGTAGTTGATAGCTTCCGCTATCTAGGTGACCAAGTCAGTAGTGGGGGCGGGTGCGCTGAAAGTGTAACTGCTAGAATAAGAATAGCCTGGGCAAAGTTTAGGGAGCTCTTACCTCTGCTGGTGACTAAAGGCCTCTCGCTCAGAGTAAAAGGCAGACTGTATGATGCATGTGTACGAACAGCTATGCTACATGGCAGTGAAACATGGGCCGTGACTGCTGAGGACATGCGTAAGCTTGTGAGGAACGAAGCCAGTATGCTCCGATGGATGTGTAATGTCAGTGTACTTACTCGACAGAGCGTTAGTACCTTGAGAGAAATGTTGTACCTAAGAAGCATCAGTTGTTGTGTGCAAGAGAGACGATTGCGCTGGTATGGTCATGTGGCGAGAATGGATGAAGATAGGTGTGTGAGAAAGTGCCAATCCCTAGCAGTTGAGGGAACCCGTGGAAGAGGTAGACCCAGGAAAACCTGGGACGAAGTGGTGAAGCACGACCTTCGGACGTTAGGTCTCACCATGGAAATGACTAGAGACCGAGACCTATGGAAGTATGCTGTGCGTGAGAAGACCCGGCAAGACTAGTGAAGCCATAATCCGTGGCCCCTACCTGGGACGTAGTCAGTCCACCTGTGCATACCTTCCTTCTTGTGACACTTGTGAAGACCTGTTGAGGCAAGTGAGAATCGAATCGAATCAAATCAAATCAAATCGAACCAAATCAAAATAGATGAACATCAATGGAATTTGTATCCTTGTGGTACCAGTGCCGGTGGCACATAAGAAAACCATCCGAACGTGATCGTAGCCAGTACCGCAACGACTGGCCTCCGTGCTGAGGGCACGTAACAAACACCATCCGAGCGTGGCCGTCCGCCAGCCCCGTCTGGCACCTGTGTCGGTGACACATAAGAAAACACCATCCGAGCGTGGCCGTCAGCCAGCCTCGTCTGGCACCTGTGTCGGTGGCACATAAAAAACACCATCCGAGCGTGGCCGTCTGCCAGCCTCGTCTGGCACCTGTGTCGGTGGCACATAAAATCACCCACTACACTCTCGGAGTGGCTGGCGTTAGGAAGGGCATCCAGCTGTAGAAACACTGCCAGATCTGACTGGCCTGGTGCAGCCTTCGGGCTTGCCAGACCCCAGTTGAACCGCCCAACCCATGCTAGCATGGAAAGCGGACGTTAAACGATGATGATGATGATGATGATATATATATATATATATATACACACACACACATACAAATAGAAAGGTGTTACAACTACTATTTGATAGTCAACTGATGAGGGTTTGAGGATGTGTGTTCACTCGTGTAAGGCTTTTGTTTTCCCATAAATTACTGAGATCGCTCTTCACTACCTTTTCTCAAGAGTCATGAGGTAAATTCTCAGGATCAGTTTAAAAAAAAAAACTACATATATATGTATATACACATATATATTTCTTTACTACCCACAAGGGGCTAAACACAGAGAGGACAAACAAGGACAGACAAAGGGATTAAGTCGGTTATATCGACCCCAGTGCGTAACTGGTACTTAATTTATCGACCCCAAAAGGGTGAAAGGCAAAGTCGACCTCGACGGAATTTGAACTCGAAACGTAACGATAGACAAAATACAGATACGCATTTCACCCGGCGTGCTAATGTTTTCTGCCAGCTCGCTGCCCTATGTGTGTGTACATATATGTATATACACATATATGTACACACACACACATATAGACAACTGTGTCTTCATGTTCAACAGCACTGTTTTATAAGAAATACTATGACACTAATGTGATCTTCATCTCATAATGGTAACTATCATGAGAAAAAGAGTCATTTAGGACAATCAGCAAAATAAGTGAAAGTGAATTTGCATTGAGCACAAGATGTAGAAATTGTTGAACACTATAGTACTAGGCAGTCTGTAGACATGTTGGCAGTGAAAATGATGGTGAAGGGGCCATTCCAGCTAGAATGTTAAAAGAAAGATGTGAAATGAAATCTCCAAGACAGAAATACTATCCAGCAAACTAATTATGATATGGAAAATAAAAAAATAAAATAAGAAATAAAAAAAAAATAAAACCACAAAGAAACCAAGTCTGAAGCAATCACTACTGTTTCTAATGAGAAACAAACTAGTACAAAACATTTTTTGAGAGATTTGTTAAATTTTAGATTAGAGAATTTGATTGGAATGAGTTATATATACCTTTATTAATTATTATTACTAATAATTTTGGATAAATTTAGTCAATGGAAGAAGGCAGGATCTACAGGCAACATTCCTAAACTGGTGAGACTAAAGCCCTGAACCTCAGCCTAAACAGCTGCAGAGGAAAATGTTGGTAGGGAGAGAACTGAACTTAGTCTGATTGTTTGCCACAGAATGAACTTCAGTAAAAGCCCCACCAAAAACCAGGAGGTGATGTTAAATTAAGCTGTGTATTTAGGGGACTTATTGTTAAGAAAAACTGAAATTTCTGGATTCACTCCCATTTTTATAATTTCTGTGTTTTCACCATTAGTTTTCAGTCAGTCTATTATTCAGCCACCTTTAAATATCTCGAGAAAACATGAAATCTATACAAGGTTTTAAGACAGCTATGAGTTCAAATACTTAAATCTGCAAATTTTATGACAAGTGAAAATGCTATGTAGAACTGGTTCAGATGCTGGTTTAGTTGTTTAGCCACAGATGAGCCTTGATTTAAGTGAACCTATGATTAAGAATGTTGTAGCCATGATCATCATCATCATACCTTTTTCAGTCAAAGTATTTAAGATTATATTTTCTGTGTTCATTTTTTTCCCAAGCCAGTAGGGTGTGATTTGAGAGATTTTACTGTTATTTCTAGCAGATCAAGAGATCAATTAGAGGCTTTTCTGAAGGATTCTTTGACTACGTAGAAGCTCTGCCGTTGTCTCAATGTTTCAACAATGGATTTGATAAGTTTTTGATGAAAAATATAAGCAGCAGTGATACATATGACTGAAAATAACTTTTGCCAAATATAACTATAATCCCTCACCATTAGTGACAGCCTTGACCTCTCTGCTTTTCCTCACATATTTCACTACCAGTAATGTCAAAGGGTACATTCAACTATTTATATCTACTCCTAGTATAAAATTATATCTCTGCAACTGTAGATATTGGATATAATTATTATTATTCATGTAGAACACATCATTTGAATTATTATATCTGTATGTGTGCGTGTTTTCCTAGCCATAATATTTTCAGTGTCTAGAAGTTATTGTTTTTGGATATATTTCTTAATTATCCAGCCTTTGCTGTCAAAATGTGACAGTTTTAGCAGTTATGTAGATAGGTGCCAGCTTCTTTGTTGCAGTAATAAATGTGAAAGTATTGAAAGCACATACAACTTGTTTGTTTATCAATTCTATGAAGCTAGATTGCAAGCAAAAATACTGTAGAAGTGGCCTCTTGTATCCTTTACACATTGGAAAAGTAAAGATGTGTGTCAGTCTTCTTCCTTATTCTCTCTCTCTTTCCTCGGGCTTCATGTAATATGGTCTGAGACTTTTACTAACCTCTGACTTAACAATAGGCAACAATCTGTCTTCTATCAAAATTGTAACTAATATCTAACATAAACCCTTCAATCCAACCTATAAAGGTTCTATCATACACTGCATCTTCTTTCAATCGCAATATTCTGAGAACATATCAAAAAGGATTTTATTAATGCCAAGAGCATAAATGCTATTTTTCTGCATGTGGTATTGTGTTCTGCTACAAAATCAAACAGCACACAAAATATAAATTTGATGTTATCTCAGGACTAGCCTCCTATTCTTCCTCTACAACCAAACTTCATCATAATTTCTGTCACTGAGTAACTTTCTAGAATCTGCAACAGATTCTTTTGTTTTCCATCAAATGAATGAAGAAATATTTTTTCTCAGTAAACTCCAAAGGTTTTACTTATATTTCAAAGAATTCTAATTTGATATCCACTTACTGGAAGTTAAAGTGAAGTTGAGAAGTTTTTTCATAATGTTTTGTACAAGCCAAACTTTGGTTAGGGAAATCTAAGGAACATCAAATCATGCCACATAGTTGGAGAAAGGAAAAAAAAATAGCTGTCACATAACTAACAAAATATGATCAACAGCATTATCTATATCCTTACTGATTAAGATCAAGACCAAACAACAGCTGTACATTAGTTGGCTACTTCAACACTTTATTTTTATACTGCCAGAAGGAAGATGAATGGCAGATACATTTATATGATGCGTGACTATAGACAACCAATAAAAGCATGAACTAATAAGCTACAACAATGCATACATGTATGTGTATGTGTGTGTGTCTGTCTGTCTGTCTCTCTATCTGTCTATCTATCTATATAACTAGCTATACAAATGTGTGTACATTTTTAAGTTTCAAAAAAGCACTCAATATAGGAAAGTAGAGTGCAGTAAGTTTTATTCATACATGAAATTCACCTGACAAATGCCTTTTTCTATATTCCATACACTTATAGGAATTGGTTCTGCAATAAATTTGTGTGAATAATGATAGTGGAGTAATATTGTGATCTGCTGTTCTACTGTATATCTTAAACACTAAGAAGGGCTCAGGGATGTCTGCTATAGAAGTTATTTGCTTGATATAAGGGCCAGAACACAAATGCTAGAGCAACACCCAGACTTTATAAAACACTCACTGTACTACTTTATTCAATCAAAATATGGATGGCAGGATAAAGTACTGAGATATTAGTTTTTTTCTCTACTAGAATAAAAAAATATTTAACATTCAGGTAAACTGTTGTGGTAGATCAAAGAAATACATATGTGTTTATATTCCTTTAAACTAAGTGTAAATACTAAACTTCTTTATCTCTTAATTATGATTTTAATAATAATTATTACCTCTGAGGTTTTTATTCCCATGCTAGCTACCTGATATAATCGGTATTTTAAATAATGATCTTATCCTTATTTATAGAAATATATATATATATATAGTTTAAAGATCCAATAGAGGTAGAATCAACTAAAAAAAGTACTCCATTCAAGGAAATATAAATATCAATTTAAATATACATGAAACTATTAGTAGCTCATTCAGTTGTGCATATATATATATATATATATATATAATATATATATATACATACACCTACCAGATATTGACTTTTGGGGTATTTTCATTCATTTATATATATATATATATATATATATATATATATATGAATGTACCCCAAAAGTAGATATCTGGTGGGTATCTTTCATTCACTTTTGATTATTTTTCAAATATCTCATTTGCATCTACATCTATATTCAGCCTTAAAAGCCACAATTTAAAAAAAAAACAAAACAAATTTCTACTCTGGAAGATTGTTGGCACAACCTGAGAAAAATATGTTGTTCCAAACCCTGTTTAATACCAGCTAACTATATGTAAGAAAGGATGAATAAGTATGTTGACATCATATATATTGTTAGTAATGTGACAGAACAATCAGCAAAAGAATCTAGATTGAGAACCAAGGCTTGCAGTTTCTTTTCAAACTACTCAATTCTACCATGTCAAACTTGAACCAAGATCATAATAATGGTAGCAAAACAGCAGCAGCAGCAACAACAGCAGCAGCAGTACTATTAGTAAGTTTGTATAAATATTTACAGAGATATACACATGCACATAATGCACTGGTTAGTGTGCATGAGTATGTCTGTATAAATATCTATGTTTCTCTCTATATATACATGTGTGCATGTGTGTGTATATATATCTATATACACACACACATATATATATGTACATATAAATATATGCACATACATATATATGGATACACACACACATACATGCATATATGTTCACAGAATTTACCTACCTGATGTTCCTAACCAGCATTGTCTGCTCAGAAGGTCCTGCTCTGTGGAACAGCGAGAGTTCGTCTTGGAAAACGAAACTAACCCATGGAAAAATGTGGTGGGAAGAAGAGTAGTAGTAGTAATAGTAGAAAATAACATAGATGAAGACAGAAAGGAAAAGCGAGCAAAGTCAAGAAAAGGAAAAAAAAAGGGGAGAAAAAACATTAAAATTAGGAATTCCCAACTATAGGAAAATGGAATTCCAAACTGTAATAATTTTAAATGGTAATTTTGTGGAGGTGCTTAATGATAGGGACACATTAAAAGCTGCGTGTCTTCAAGCTAGTGTATTTTAAACTAAGCTACAGATATTGGTGGAATAAGGCAACATAAGACAACAGATAGAACTCATACATAATATACATAGTAAATCATTATAGCACACATTGATTTCAGGTAAAAATAACACACATTTCAAATGCAATATAAGAGAAAGGTTGAAATTCTAACTCACTGCAAGTGATAACAAAGAAAATGCAAGGCATTCTGTATGAATTCTTTGCACTATCTCTTTAGTTTTCTTATCCACTTCTGATCACTAAATATTTCAATTTCTTTTGGAATCTCAAAATTATTGAAATTATCATTGGTACCATCATCATCATCATTATTCTAAAAGCTATTATTAGAACTATTACAAGCTATATTATCTAGCAGGGATGTTCTCTTAAGGTTTGGTGACAACAAGTCTCCTCAGATGTCAAGAATCTTTTTAAAGATTCTTGCGGAATATAGGAGTGCACTTTTCTGCAGGCTGACAATGTGAGTCTCAATTCCAATACTGAATATATTATATATCAAGTCTTTATTATTATTATTATTAGTATTATTATTATAAGGCAGTCAAAAGGTGACTGAATTGGTAGAGCAAGACAGAATTCATTTGTACAACTCTGAGTTGAAATCAGCTTTGCTTTTCAGTCTTCCAAGGATTGATAAAACATGTACCAGTTATTAATTGTATCCTCTAACAAAAATTATACCTTTGTGCTTACAATAGAAATCATTATTAATAATATTATTGTACTATTTTTGAGCACAAATCTAGCTAGAGCCATCTTAGAAGATCATTCATTCTTCCATGAACAATAAAATCTATAACTCAAATGTATTCTGATAAATTTTATCAACTTCATCAAATTCCCGAGAAAGGATTTTTACATCTACAATAAATAAAAGAACAAAATTCAGGGTATTTTTGCATAACAGCCTGATTGTAAAATATAGAAATTAAATTAAAATGGTTAAATTCTATTGAATAATAATAATAATAATAATAATAATAATAATAATAATAATAATAATAATAATAATAATAATAATAGTCTAAGCTGAAACTGGAACTACAAAATAACACAATAAAACAATGGGTAGAAAACCCTTACATGGCAAATAGAAATAGACAATATTAAATCCCCACACTGGCTGAGAAGCTCACAACTCAAAGTAGAGACTGAAGGTTTCTTAATTGTGGCATAAGATCAAAGCCTCCTTACCAGAAACTACCAAAACCAGATAATGAAGCAGAATATAATAAGTAACTGTAGAACATGTGGTGATGGGGAACAAACAGTTAATCATATCATTTCTGGCAGCTCAGTCTTGAACAAGAAGGAATATATTTACTGACATGACTCAAAGTCATGCCAACACTATGAAATGTCAACAGAAAAAAAAAAAGAAAAAATGGTATAGGCATACCCAAGAAAAGATCTCAGAAAATGACAATGCAACTATAGCCTGGGATATGTCAATACACACATATGGAGATCAAGGCTAACTGACAAGATATTGTTGTCAAGGACTGTCCCAACAGACAACACGGTATCTCTAAAAGAAATGAGAAACTCTTGAAATACAAAGATCTGGAAATAGAGATAATCTAAATATGGAGTCTGGAAACAGAAACAATCCCTATAATATAGGTGCTTTAAGTATGATAAAAAAGGAAAAAAAGCATACAGACAAATACATAAAAGATACAGAAAATAGTACTGCAAGGCATCACACAAACCACAGCACATACCCAAGGCACACAGAGCTTCCCTCAGTAGTACAGTGAAAGCACACAATAAAAAATAAGACTGCTAAATAAATAATAATAATGATGATAATGATACAAAATAACTTAAGAATGCTAACTGATTTTATATAAAGTCCTGACAACTACAGTTTTTAAGTGGTTTGTTATTCTTTAGGAAAACAAGTACATTAAGGAATGTATGGATGTAGATGAATAGAATAGTAATTGATGAATTGAGTAATTTTTGAAGACAACAGAAAAAAAAATTCTAACCAGAGCATGTATTGAACTGAAAAACATTTGGCAGCATTTCAAAGTCCTGGAAAAGGCTATGGATCATAGATGTTAAATGATGATGATATAGTGTAAACATGGAAAACCTCCAATAAGTTGCATGATAAAGAAAAGATAAGAACAAAATTCCCTTAAAAACTAGATCAATCTCAATAAGAGGTGGAAGTTTTGAAAGTGCTTTTTCTTTCACACTGATCTTCATGTCTAGCTCTAAATTCACAAACCACAAATTATTACAAATAATATAGATGAACTGTAAGTCTTCTATGTAGATGATTTAAAACTATTTACAAGAAACTTCACCCAGTTAGAGAAACTGAAGATATATATTAATTGAAACTGAGAACATTTAATCAAGTTTCAAACAGTTAATTTTGAGAATTAAAAGGAAAGCAGCATAGAATGAAACTGCTAAAATTACAATACAAAAATGATAGAGAAAAGTACAATACAAGAACTAGATTAGTATTTCAAAGCAAACTCTTTAACCTGCTTGATATCAACCAGTCTGAAAATGCCCCTTGTTCTACAATACAAACTTCTTGCTTTAAAGTGATCTAAATTAAAACCTTCCATCAAAATTTAATGTTGATTTATGTTTAAAACACTAGCTCAATAACAATAATGTTATTTTACTAAACCCATCATTATTTTCAAAATTTACTGAAAGAAAGACAGTATATTTCAATAGAAATATAATACCAAAGATAATAGATGTACATGCTGTAGCTTCAATCTTATAAATTGGAAGTGAAGAGTGGTACTCAACATACAGCTTTGTATGAAAGCTCTCTCCAAGATGAAAAAATTAAAATACATTTACTGTGGGGTGGTCATACCATTTGTTGCTTCAGTATCATAAACTGGAACTGAAGAGCTTAAATAAGAAAATTTGGTGGTTTACCAATTTAGCCATTCAGCTTTATGAATGCTCTTTTCAAGGTCAATAAAATAAAGCATCTAAACCTTCTCCCCTCAAAATTGCTGACCTTGTGGCTAAATTATTATTATTATTTGGCAGAATTGTTAGCATATTGGACAAAATGCTTAGCAGCATTTCAGCCATCCTTAGATCCTGAGTTCAAATTCCATCAAGGTTGGCTTTGCCTTTCATCTTTTCAGGGTCAATAAAATAAGTATCAGCTGAGCACTGGGGTCAACATAATCGACTTAACCCTCCCCTGAAAATGCAGATCTTGTGCCAAAGTTTGAAACCATTATTATTATTATCAATCATAATAATGATAATTTCTAACAGGCACAAAACAAATTAGTCAAGAAGAAGGAGAGAGAAGAGTTGCCTAAACTGACATCAGTCCTTGACTGACCCTAATTTTATCAACTCTTGAAGGATGTAAGGTAAAGTTGCCTTCATAAGTTTTGACCTTAGAATGTAAATGGATGTAACTAAATACCAATTTTGCCATCCATGGCATTTTCAATTTAATAAGAAATAACAAAAAAGTCCAACATATGCACACATTTCTGTGGGGGTATGGCTGTATAATTCAAGTGAAGGTAGTACATACATAAATTAAATACTAAAAGACCTTTTATCTGTTGCTTTACTGATTCCATTATCCACTATCCTTGTAATATTTTAAATAATGGTTATGAATGAGTAAATGACATATTGACACAAAGGAAAGACAATCAGTGAAGAGCCTGGCAATAAATAAAACTTAAGCCATAACTATAAAAAAATATGATAGAGTACATGGATGTTGTAGGAAGTAATAGGAGATATGAAGGATAATAGTGATGGCATGGAGAGAAGTGGAAATATATAGGAAACAGAATAAACAACAAGAAAAATAGAATGTTCACATGGAAGATTGGGTAATGAACAAAATCATAATTCTGGAATGTGGCATGGTGAAGTAAAGAAGAGTGTAAAGAAAGAAACATAAGAGGGAATGTATTATCTCTATTGTGAGATCTGTTGTGGTAAAAGGGAAGTACAATAAGTGAGAAATATATACACAAACATAAATCTATATCTATGTACAAATAAACACACAGTTTCTGTTTACCAAATTCACTCACTAACCATTGATCAACAAGGGGATATAGGAATCGCTTGATCAAGGTGTGTGTGTGTGTGTGTGTGTGTGAGAGCGAGTGAGTGAGAGAGAAAGAGAGATGTATTGTGTTTGTGTGAGTAACGTATATATATGTAAATAAATACCCTTTTAACAGTTGTCTGTGACTCCATGCTAGCATGGGTTGGATGGGGATATTTGTGACATGATATTTGTGGCAGGATGCTCTTTCTCTCACCAACTGTTAACTGCTTTTCAAATAATGATTTCTGTTTAACGTCAGAAAATCTTGGAAAGTACAGGGAATTTGGTCATAATGTCAACAAAGAATGTAAACATCATTTAGCATTTTGTTCAAGCGAGGCTGTGGATATCACCATCCAAGAATACTGACACACACAACACAATTCCCTTACAGTTTCCCTCTATCAAATTCATGTAGAGGATGTTGGTTTTTATATATTTCTCATGTCAACTCATGGTTGAATGTAATATATTTATTTGTGTTTTCCTTTATGAGATTTTTGATTATGTGGTCATCCTTTTTGTATCTGTTATGCATCTAATTCATACTATACACTTGTGTATAATATGTGTATTTTTCATAGTAGCACTGTCTACTCTATTTGTTACATTGTATTTCCATTTATATTCATCAGAAGCTTAGTCTACCTATCTATTAATTAGTTTGTTTTATTCTGTGGATTTCTTTAACAAGTGTTGCATTTGTAGAAGAGAATCTAAATGCTCTCCTCAATAGTGATATTATACTTACACACTCACACACATATATATTTGTATACACAGACACTTATATATTAAGGGTACTAAGAAGCTGACAGTCTGATGTAACACAAATTTGTTTACAAGCCAATGGAAGGTGTCCTTGCAATCAACTGATCAGCATGGAGTTAATGACTAAATATTAACAAAGACAGGTGTTGTGTCTGAATATGCTCTGTCTGATAGCCCATAAACAAGAACTTTAGTGAGGTGCTTATTTGGTATTGTATGTTTTACAAATTTCATAAGGACAACAATGCAACATGTGTAAAGGAAAGCATATGAACTGTATATCCTGATGGTGCAAGTGTTTGGAAACACCAATGGTGGTTTAACAAATTCAAAAGAAGTGATTTTGTTCTTATGGATGGGTACTAATCAGGAAGACCAAATGTTTTTGATAATGATGCAGTAAAAACAGCAACTGAGGAGGATCCATGCCAAAATATTGGGGACTTATCCTGGAGAATAAACCTTGGTCCACTGTGGAAAATCATTTCAAGCAAATTGGAAAAGTGAGCAGAGAAGGGAAATGGGTATCTATCTCCTGAGCTGTCATTCAAAAATTAAGCAGCGTGTTCAACAAGATAACACAAGAAAAGAGAAATTCATTAGGCAGGGATGCTCTACGTCATTCTTCCTACTCACCAAACCAAGCACCATTGAATTTTTACTTATTCTGATCACTTGAACACTCTACTAGTGGAAAACCATTCAGAAGCAGAGACAATGTCAAAATAGCAATCCAAACATTTTTTATTCTAAAAGACCAGATTTTTTAAACTTGAGGAATCAGAAAACTGGTTTTGAGGAGGATAAACATTATTCATAATGATGGTAAATATATTTTGAATGAATAAATACATTTACAATATGTTTTATTCTGATTTGAACTCATTACATCATATGTAACATTACTCTTCTGTACTCCTAATGCACACACACACACAATTAGAAATCATAGTTATCAAATGGTCCATCACTAAATAAGATAGTGGGTGGATCTAATGCAGAGTACACACTTCATGCTATTTTGCTTGTCTTGCATATCTTACTGCAAATACTTAGTTCAGTCAATCAGATCAGAATAGGGGCATTGCACAGTAAGGAGCAGACAACTAGAGTGTGACCTCTTTTTACATAACTACAAACTGTATCACAAGACAGAGATCTGTAAAATGCTAGTTATTACATCATTATAATTTCAGTTAGTTTAAATAAACCTTGAAAATTGATAAGATATCTGTTACTTAACAATATCTTGAAAGCTTATTTCATATAAACATGAAACAAAATCAAATGTCAATTATATCTTTCTATTTGACTATACATAATCAATGAATAACTTGAGTAATGAGAGAGAAATTATAGTTGTGTTGTTCATCCCTTCCTGCAGGACATTAGCAATGCAATGAAAATAAAACCCAGGCTATAGGCTTGGCTATTAAGGAATGACTTTTTTTCATGGCCTAATGAAGCATTCTACATGCTATTAGAAGAGTTGATATAGGTGGGATGCGATTGTAAATTTGACTATTTGTATGTCAACCACTGTTTTTAACAAAGACAAACATTAACTATTCAACCAATGTTTACATGGAGAGAAAATAGTGGCAAAAACTCAAAAAGCAATTTTAACTTGAGTAATTGTGACTTTGGTATATAAGACCTAAGTCTATACTCTGCACTATTAAAATCAACACAAAAAAGTGAAAAATAATAATAATAATTTCACTTTCTTGAGGAAGAATAATAATCACATATTAAAAATAAACATATTGAACATATTGGCTGCATTGAATATTTGAGTTAGAGGTGGTTGCTTGCTGCTCTTTCTAAAGAAGCGGCCTACAAAGAACATATCTAACATGCATATGCAACAAAATATGACGCATCATCTCCGTCTTCCTAAAAAAGTGAAAACAAGAACTGGCAGTAGAGAAGTAAGTTTTCATTGGGAAAGCACTAGGATTAAGAAACTATCTGTAGAATTAAGGATTTAGTTATAAATGTAAGACTATAGTCAGCAACTTGACTTTAAATACCACACCTAATACCATGTAAAATTCTTCATTCAGTGATCTCTCACTCAATGGAACCGATTTTCTCACAATAAACCAACTTCCAACTATCTAAACTCCAGATTATGGCCTCTATTTTGCATATATGTTCACCACCTGTATTATACAAACACCATTAAAATGGGTAATGATGATACTTTTCAAGCAAAATAAAAGGAGAAATTTTCAAAAAGTAAAAAGAAAAACAAACAAAAAGCATCAGCAAATTTGAATGATATAAGGCCTACTCTTGAGTGGTTATGAGTAAATCTTATGTTTGCACCAATCCAGTTTCTTCATTAAAAGTAACTTTTTGATGTTCAATGACATAATTAATAGAAAATTGTTTCAATAACGAAAAGGTGGTATCAGTGAGAATTTATTGCAGAATAATTTAATGAAACCAAATACAACATTAGAGCATGGCAATAGCAGAAACACACCATTAAATTGAACACATGCCTTGAGCAAGAGAAAACTGGGATTTACAATAACTTCTCTAAAATGGTTTGTATATTAGTAAATGTACAGTGATTTATGACCTCTATCTTATTTGCCTTTCTTTATGATTTTATGAACACATTTTAGTTAGTAAAATCTCTGATTGTCTTTTATCAATTGAAACATATTAGTGAAGTAAACCAAATCACACAATATATGGTTGAGTAATTACTTAGTAAAAACACAGAAAAGAGAAATTTTGTTATCACAAGGTTGCAGCAGTTTGGCTGCAGACCGACAGAGGTTCATATCTTGTTTTTAGCACTGTGTTGTGTCAAGTGACAAGACATTTAATTATCCCTGGCTCAGTCTGCATTAGGATAGTAAATTAAGAGCACATCTGTGAAAAGTAAAAGCATTGCAAAATTAATGAGTGTTATTTTAGCTTGAGCTACAATCATAATAAAAAAAGGATGATTAGCTTTCACTGGTCTAACTCACCAAGCTGTAAATAAGTGACATGACAAGTTTAAATGAAAATGGAATGGATGCTTTATATAGTACATGAGTATTTTCTTCAAATTCTACCAAGAATACAACCAATCTTCTGAACTTAGTAGAGTTAATAATAACCCACTGATAACTCACTTGCATGAGATAACTAAATATTATTTTAACAAATCTTCTAACAAGAGATTAAGAATAGCAGATGTTGTTTGCTAATAAGTTAGTAGCTAACCTGTAGCTTTGAGAATACATTTATCTGTAAATTAACATTTATTAATGGTAAGGTACTCAGTTGTAAGCCCCAGCTAGCTGCACTTCAATCCATTTCCACAGTTTCTATTCTATCTATATACACCTCCACTCATCCATATATATTCCAAGGATTCAAACCTATCAACTTATAATCAGTCAAATGCAGTTTTCATTTTCATAACAGTTCTATAACAACTATCTGCCTCTGAGTCATATTTAATATGTGGTAGCTCTCAGTTTATGTGTGGTAGTCTACATTAACTTGTGACATCTCTGGTTAACTGTAGCAGCACCAGTTAATTTGTTGTAGTCCAGTTTAATATGTGACAGCCCCAGTCAATCTATGACATGATTAATTAATCTATAGCAGCCCCCACTCAAATTGTGACAAACCCATTTAATCAGTGATAGCTCTGGATCATTTGATTTTAAAAGATTCAGGAGATTACTTCTATTTGCCCAGTATCTGAATGGTGAGATAAATCACTGTTATATCCCTACCACTAATATCAATGGCAACACAAAAGCTAGATACACTTTGTTCAAAGAAACTAGAGTGAAAATTTTCATGGGAATTAGTAAAACTAAACCCCTCAAAACAAACTAAAAATCCATGCAGGTTAAGAAACAAAAACAAGAGAATAAACAAAATTAAACCAAAACCTTATTTAACCAAATCTTTGTTGATGCTATTATTGAATAGGCATAGAAGACTGAACTTCCAAGATTTCTGATACAATGATTGTTGTTTAGTCTTAGACCAGCTCTAATTGAGCAAGCTTATGACAAAAGTCTTTCCAATCTTGACCATTCTATTATTTTGTATGTGTAGCAATAGTGTCCAATGTGTTTTTTGTGTCCAAAAGAGGTAGGGAGATTTGAGGGAATCTGTTCCCTATTAGCAGCAGGTTAAGAGGCTAAGTGACTACATGGATGTAGTTGAGAGAAAAGATAGCTGATACCAAAACCGGTATGACTTTGAATCCCTTTAATAATTCATAATAGTGACTTTTATTCCTCTTAATTCTACCTCAGTTCATCTAATTGTATATATTTATCATTACTTTTCATAAAAAAAGCCATTATTTTTTTGATATCCAATGTGCATGTAAGAAGTCAAGATAAGCCTGCAGTAAATTTCAAACAGATGACCTTGTCATCACTAAACTAATTTCATTAACTGTTTAACCATGAAACATTTCATTTATAGCTGGCCAAGTTTGAACTTATAGGTAAGACTGAGACTAAATAGAGTAACAGCTGAAATATCCCAGCCAATGTGATACAAAGTATAACATAATTGTTGCAAATGCTATTATAGATCAATTCTCATCAGTTTTATAGTTGACAGAAGGCAAGCTAATTGAATATTTAGGAGCATCCTGCAGATGCTGCAGCTTATTTAGTGTTTCAGTTATGGTCATCTAGTTTGAAACGTGGACATGAAAAGCAAGCAAGCTCTGATTTCATAAAGTTTGTAGATGGAAACTTGGCTACTGTGTTGTGCAAGTCAAGTGTCTATGAAGAAGTTAATTCACTGTTAAGTGCTTCCAATTGGCAAGCAGTTTGTTGAAGAAGAATTGCTTGGTTGTTATGCAGATCATGTCAAGTGATTATACATAAGGTTCCTTTCTAGTTTAAGTGACCCATCATTTTAAATTCAATAGTGAATATTTGTTAAGAGAGATTTGGCTACTATATTGAACACAATAACAACAGAGAATCTTCTTTGCTAGCACATGCAGATCCTATTGTGGATTGTGTAATCACAGGATATAAAATTTTAAATCCATGGTTTATATTTTAGAGACAGTGGAAACTTGAAAACAAAGATCTGGCTACTATATAGAACTGGAGTGACTATATAGAAGCTCTCTTGAGGTTCAATAAGATGTCTATATATTGTGTAGCATATGGTGTATCTAGGAAAAATGTTAGTAGGAAAAGAACATAATTGATAAATAAGTGTTGTAGCTTGCTTGAAGCATTGTAATATCAAAGAAGGTAAAAGAGAGGAAATAGAAAGCTTTTGACAATGTGGAAAGTTTTATAAAACCTTTGTATATCAGGTGCAAAGCCCATCTTCAGAAAATAAAAAAAATCTGGGAAATGTCTGGTTATGTAGGTTCCATTAACCCATTCAAATCCCCTAGCATAATGTAGCAACAGCAGTCACTCCCCAAACATAGCGTAGTTGATGCTCCAAGCATCGATGTAAACGAACTTCCAACTTGGAAGTTTGTTGCTGCTATATAACGCTAGGTAATTTGAATGGGTAAATGGAACCTACATTTCCCAGACTGTTTTTCCTCTGAAGATGGGCCTTTGCACCTGAAATATAAAGGTTTTATAAAACTTTCTGCATTGTCAGAAGCTTTCTATTTTCTCTCTTTTACCTTCTTTGATAATTGATAAAATATGAACTGAATGTTTAGACAACTCCAGATAAATCAAGCAAGGAATATAGGCCACACATTAAACATAACATTGAGATGGAGTCAGAAAGAAACATGAGCTAGCAATATATTAAAAATAACAAATTTTAGTTATGGATTATAAAAGAAACTAAGTTTCTACTTACTCTCACTATCCATTTTACCTACATTTTTGTGGAGGAGAAATAATAAATAGCTATAATTAAATGTGGTTATTATGTTATCACAACTCTCATATTATGAGAATGATGTTATGGAAAAGACTAATGTGGTGTACAGTGGGAACAGAATATTGTATAAAATCCAAGAAAGTTTGGAGGTGTCAACAACTTCAGAGTGTAGTTTGCAGCTATGATTATACAACAGAGATACAGAGTAGCACACAACTGAATGACAGTGTATTCTTCACTGAGGAATACTGTAGAATGTATAGTTGTAGGACAATGCAGTGTAAAGCTGTAGGATAGTACAGTGTAATGCACAGCTGTAGAACAGTGTATTGTACAGTTGAAGGACAGTGTAGTGTACAACTGCAGGACAGTATAGCAAACATGTACTGAGTACTGATGTGCATAGTTGAGGGGCAGTGTAGTGTATAGCTATAGGATGATATATTAATTTATTTCTCTCTTCCCACCTTTCTTTAAGAAAAAAAAAGACCCTATATCCTATCTGATCTGATGAAACAACAATGGACTTTCTGATTTATCTGATTTCCATTAAATGTCTTGAATTTGATATCACACTGATGAGGTCAAGATAAGATTGAAATGCATATTATTTGTATTACCTTCATTACTACAGATTATATATAAAATAAATTAAACAGAGTTCTATTATTATCAATTTTATTATTATTATTATTATTATTATTATTATTACTACTACTACTACTGCTGCTATCAAACAGTCACTCTCCACTTCAATAATGTGAAATGGATTGGACTGATCATAAAAATGCTTGTGAAAGGAAAATATTTCCAGTCATTGTTTAATGACAGTCATGGGCTCATTAATGTATGACGATAGTTATCATCACATGTTATTTGTCATGAAGGCAATAGCTAAAAGAATGCAAAGAACTGAGTGTTCATGTTGTTTGTCTCATGATGTATGCACATGAAATATGGCTGCAGTTGAATAGGAAAAGACTTAGATGGAAAAGAATTTGCATCAAACATCTGAATTTAGAAAAGACCTGCCATTAAAACCTGTAGCATGGAAAACTAATGAATTCATTCAACTTTCTCTTCTCTCTTTCTCTTTCACATCTATCTATCTATCTATTTGAAAAAGATCTAGGCACTTTTATTTTCTCTTGCCACCTTTCTTATAGGAAAAACTGTAACCATCTGATTTCGTTAAAAACAAAACAAAAACAGCTTTCTGATTTAACTGTTCTCCACAAGTTATTGTGAATTTGATATCACTTTGATGAAAATTGAGATATGTATATATGACTGGAAATTTACTATCACTATAATTTTTGTTACTATGAAATAGATTAAATACAGTTCTACAGTTGGATTACTATTATTGCAAGAAAAATAAATAGATAAGTATGAAATAGCTTCTCTCCCTCACTAAAGTAAAATGAATGGACCAATTTAAAAAATGAATTATGTTTGCTTTTTATTCACATTTATTTTTATACTATTATTATTATTATTATTATTATTATTGCTTTAGCATGACTTGGTGCTTATTACAATGAATTCATCACTATTAAATAATGTTGAATATATTATTTAACAATCTACTCAGCCATTACCAAGTTCTTGATGAGCTATGCATTCTTCAGATAACATTTCAATGATAACTACACAGACATTCAACTTTAATAACTATGATTGAAAGTTTCTGAGCAACAGACTGTTTTATAAAGCTACATATAGTATCACAATTAACATAACTCATAAACATACAAATATATTGCATGCTTATATTATTTTAATATGTTTCTGATTCACATAAGATGTTTTATATATATATATATACACACACACACATACATACATATACCACGCTAATATCTGGAGAAAATACTGTAATTTTTAAACCTTTAGTTAGTTCTTTATGTCATTACAGCAAACTATGGCCTGAAACTATATTTTGGTACATACATTCCCCCTGAGATTATTGTTTGATAAATTTTGGCAGGAATATCTCCACTGAAATGTACAGGCTTAACAGTTCATCAAATATACAGTTAAATAAGGGCTCTTAATTATGTTAGTACCGCAACCAATCTATGTGGCACCCCAGAAGAGATGAGAAGTATCTACCCTATTATTGATTGTTGCTGTTTCAACACTGTTCAGTTTATGCAAATACTTATACAAAAAAAAGTGGGGGGGTGGAATTAAGTCAGGTAGGAACAATTCTTAGAATGTCAGAGAATATCAGTTGATTTAGCTTCAAGAAATTGCATCTAAACTCGAAACTGGCCAGGCCATCTAACTAAATAGATACCACAGTATCAAAATTGATGAATGGTCTGCTAGATTGAGCCGTTGGGTTGCAATTCTCTAATACAGAATTTAGCAGCTGTCATTATTCTTTTTTATTTTATGAGCATAAATCTGTCATTGAAGACTGGGGCCTTTTGCATTTGTTGGTGCCAAGCCAAAGTTGTGTCAAATGCAGATATAATTTCTTGAAGCAAGAGGAGTTGGTCATTTCTTAGTTAAATAGTGAATTCATTTTTAAACACCCCAGTGCTATAAGGAGTTAAGAAACCTAAGAGCGTAAAAGAGTAGACAGCTGACAATTCTTGTGAATGACCCCAGTAAAATAAACATATTAGCAAAGTATATTATCCAGCTATGAATGATAATTTGAGGGAAATATGAACATATATAAAAGTAATAAGAATTGTGGAAAAAAAAAAAGAAAAATTAAAATGCATTATAATCAACAAATAACACCTAGAAATGAACATACATAATAATATTAAAATACTGGTCTAATAGGGCTAGAACAGAGAAACATTGAGACCTAAATAAGTAAACAGTACACTCAAATCAATACTGAAATTATAATAATATCATTACTTTTAGTGTCTTCATCTTCCAGTGTAGCACTGCTATCTGTGGATTCTTTAATACCATCGTTTTTCTTTGCCACCAAGCTACGACCTGAAATAGAGAAAGGAAATTTGAGTGCCAATTCTAGCAAATTTCAAAATGAACAAAATTACATTGAGGCTGAAAAGATACTGTACAATAGAATATCACTTGTAATTAGAAGTATGAGGTGGTGACCATGGCAACAGAATATTATGCTTGTGATTTGGCTGATTATGACTTCAGACACTTGTGACAAGGTGTAGTCATGACATGACACAGTTATGACATGGAGATCAGTTAAAATATTCATAAAATATAGAGGCATGGGTGATTTGGTTGCTTGTTTGACTATGAATGACATGTGTAAGGTTTGAGGATAACGGTCCAAGGTAGAGCGGTTAAAAAAGGGAAGAGATGAAGTGGTCAAGATGGCAGAAGACAGTGAAAGGGACGGGGAGCAGAAAGATATACAACATATTCCTAATATATAATTGAGTCGGGGAGGGTGGTAAGGGACAACTTACCTGATTCCATGTACCAATAGTATTGATACTTACTATCAGGTCTAGAGACTAATCTTTTTTCAAAACAGCTGTCATGAATGCTGATCCTATGGATCATGTAGCTTTTACTATGGGAGGAATTAACTCTGAACTAGTGATGCAGTAACTTACAGTTGAAGTTAAATGAACAGGGCTGTTGACAGTTTAGTATGATGGACAACAACAAAGACAAAACATGAATCAGCATTCTCCACAATTATAGAAACCTTTATACCAAAGAGAACAACACAGGACATAATTTGTATATAAAGGTTTGCCAGTGGCAGATAGCTTCATTATACATGTTATACATGGTCACCAAAAGTTATATGAGGTCACTGCATTGTTACATGCAGTTCACTGTAAACTCCACGTGTAGTAAGTTCAAACTGCAAAACAACGGAAACACAGCAGCTAAGATAAACACTTGGAGCATTTCTAGAGGGTAAGATAAAAATTAAAGTTGTCTCCCATTATCTTGTGTATTTACCAGTATAATCTCTCTCTTCTTCCCACATCTATCTTCATTCCTTCTTTCTCTGAGCATGTTTATTAAATACACACACACATACACACACAATAGTTATACACATGTGCACATCTCATACATCATCTCACATAACCCAAATTTCATTGATACACCTTTCTACACACTCATACATTCTCTCACTCACACATATACATACATACATGCACCCCTCCCACATATACACAAATACTTCACATTTTCCTCACATTCTAATACATATACACACATGCACTCATTATATGCTCACATACACCTTTCACTTCCAACACACACACTTGATACAAAATACACAGTGGAAATAAAATTTTATCCTTTGGCAAAGTAAATACATAGTAAATGTTTAGTTGGAAAACAAATACAACACAGAAATACTGATTTAAGTAGTTAGTATTCACAATATTTATATTGATAGATATTCTGGTGAATTTATGTAGTATGGTGTGCCTTCCTTAAGGCTGAACACTATATCCATAATACTGAATGTTTTAGATATATTGGTACATATACTTATAAAGCAGAGTGCTTAAGATTTAACACTTCACTATTTATTGCAGTGATGGTGTTAGATATGTTGGTGTATATATAAAGTGATGTGACTTGTATATGGTTTAATAATATGGTATTTATAATACTAATGGTGATATAGAAGTGTATTTATATAGATTAGAATTGTTAGTGTGTCTTGCTTAAAGTTTAACACCTTAGTATTAATAACATCAGTGCTGTTAGTGATGTTGAAGTATTTATACAGAATGATGTGATTATCAAGGAAGTTTTGCTACTATGAGATATAACAAGCCAGCAAGGCCTGGCAGGGTTGGATTGACTATTAAAGGTTTAAGGTCCCAAATTATTTAGATAACATACAAATAGTAATTTAATTTGAAAGCTCCATTTGAATAAATGAGAAAGAAGAAAGCTAATGTCATTTGGATCAATTAATAAAAGGTATCTTGGGTTGTGAACATATTTGGGTCATGACAGCAATAATTGATTCTCACAACTGTTAAGGCAGAATTTTGATAACATGTAATTGATTTTGTAAAGAATATGCATGTGTGTGTATGTGTGCATGTGTGTCTATATATGAGTGAATGTGTTTAAAAGTTTAGTTACCTATATGTAACAGACTTTACACACACTTTTTTAATGTTTTTTTAATATAAAATTTATGTGAGTGAGCACATGCGTGAGTGAGTGTATATGTGTGTGTGAGAGAAAGTGAGGAGTCTTGGAGAGGTAAGTTTAAGACTGAAGAAAAAGGGAGTAGCAGTACCTTTTGCAACAGAAGCCCCCATCGTGATTATTAGCCTTGGCCTAGAATGGTGTGGCGTGCAGTGCAGAAGTAATGGCTATGGTAGCTTCCAATGATACGAAACAAAAGCAAATGCCACCGACAGTAACTGCTACCGACTGTGGCACAGTAGCAATGATGGCAGGTGGTAGAAGACTCTAGCAGCCACCCTGGATTTATAGACAGGTGACTATTTCATTTTTAGAGGGTGGATAGAAAGGGTGAAGGTGGTGAATAAAGTTTGTCTTGAGAGAGGGGAGAGAGAAAAATAAAGAAAGTTTAGTGTAATCGTAAAGGTAACTAGATAGCAGGACAACAATGGAAGGGGTGTGATGAGGTTTTGTTACTGGAGTTGTTTGTGGCATGTGTGAGGTTTCTTTCTTTTGTTCTTGTGTTCATTGCTGATTACAAATATAGAGTTGCAGTGGCAACCTAACCCACCAATCCACCCCACAACCGCTCAATAACAGCAGCAGGGATATAGGAAACAGAAGTTATTCTTCATCATTGTCATCTTTCTGAATAAAACAACACATTTATCTGAAGAAGATATTTTTATAGCTTGAAACTAAGTGAATACTTTCAGTATCAGTTTCAACTTTGCTCTACAACAACCTATCAACAATAAGGTGCTGGAATGAACCAGCTATATCCTGTCAAAATTGCTGTTATTCAGCACTTGTTGTAGATGCTGCTGCTATTAACATCACCACTTAACTGTATTGAAGTGGTTTACTAAAGTATGTGTGTATAGCTGTTGCTGTTTAGTTGCTGGTCGGCCTTGAATGAGCAAAGAACACATTTGTAAGCATCCCATCATTTCTCCATGTAGTTTTCTTTTTTCAAGAAAATCTGGCTTGTGATTTGAGGGAGATTTGGCTGCTATTTCAAGTTGGTGGAAGACCAGTATAGCTGCCAAATGTGAGCATTTACGAAAGATAAAGATAAGTAGTAATAAACATCATATAAAACATCTTTATGAGTGATAACTTGAAGTTAGTATTATCATATCGGAATACTGCTGTGATTAAGTATTTTGGTGTTGTTTGAGATTCATTAAAAAGATTAGCAGCAGTGAAAATCCTTGTAGAAAACCTGACTTTGACACAGGGGCTTGCAGGTTCTTTGTCATTATGCTTCTGTTACTCTTCTAATGTAGTCCCATTGTATATAGTGTAGAAGGAACCCCTGTACTTTTTTTTTTGTGTGGTAGACACTGCCTAGTTTGATATCATTACCTGGTCCTTCAGTGCTTTTAGCAGAGTTCACTGTATGGTAAGTATTCAGTTCAGGCCTTTGGCAGAGGGTTGATGTGACTTTTCAATGCACTGCCATTCTCTACTCTTTCCTGAAATGTGAAAACCCTCTCCAATACTCATGGACTTCAAGCCAATCTAAATCTTGCTCATCACATTCTACATGAAGAAGATCACACATGCTATTCTTCTCAAGACACATTTCTCACTCTCCCAAATATCAGGTCATTAAGAATGAAATGTCCAATTTTCTTATGCACCAAGTTTGACAATCGTTAACTACAATGTTTTATCCTGACAATTCTTTGTTTTACAACACTGAAGAGTTACATCATTTTCCATATCTGATTATATGGTGAGTTTTCTCTTGTAAATCAGTTTTTGTGAACCCATGGATAGATCAAATATGAGTTCCATTGTGGAACCAATGCATCCCAGACAGCTCAAAACATCAATGAAGTGTTTGGTGAAGATGTGGCCAATGAATGCACTGTACGTTGATGGTTTGAGAAGTTCCAGTCTGGTGACTTTACTCTTGAAAATCAGCCCCATGGTAGACCTGAGACCAAGGTGGATAATGATGAGCTGGAAACTGTAGTAGAAGTGGATACATCTCAAACTACTTGTCAGTTAGCAGCAAGGTTTGCTGTTTCAATTCCAATTGTATTGGATCATCTGAAACAAATCAGCAAGGTAAAGAAGCTGGACAAGTGGGTACGACACCAACTGAATGAGCATTAAATGACTTGTCATCTTGAAACTTGCTGTTCTTTGCTCTCATGGCATAAAAGCGAACCATTTTTGTATGGTATTGTTACGTGTGTTGAGAAATGGATTCTGCATGGTGGTTGGATAACGGCGAAGTGCCAAAACACAATCCAAAAAAGAATATTCACCAAAAAAGCTAATGGTGTTTGCTTGGTGGTCCAGCACTGGTGTCATCCACTACAGCTTCATGAGACCTGGTAAGTCAATTACAGTGGATGTATACATCAACCAACTGGATGAAATGATGAGGGAGCTTGCAATTAAACAACCGAGATTGGTCAATGGAAACAAGCCAATTCTCTTGCAAGACAATACTCAACCACATGTTGCACAAAGAACGCTACTCAGGTTACAAGAACTGAATTTGGAAGTATTCTGTCATCCACCATATTCACCAGACCTTGCACCAATTGACTATCACTTTTTCCAGGCATCAGACAACTTTTTGCAAGGAAAAAACTTCAAATCTGAAGAAAATACAAAAGCAGCCTTTTGTAATTTCATCACCTCTTGCTCTCCAGAATTCTTTGCTGTTGGCATAAATAAGCTACCGGTAAAATGGCAAAACTGTGTCGATAATTTAGGTTCATACTTTGATTAACTGCACTGTTTTTTGCTGAGATAAATTAAAATAAACTTTCAGTTCAAAATTGGACATTTAATTTTTAATGACCTGAGACATCTGTAAATTCTATCATTCTAACTTCTCAAACTACTAGCATCTCTTCAACAATATCTCCTTCTGCATTGAGGACATATACCTGACTTCATCTTGGTCTGAAGTCATCATTCTTGGATCTTCAATCATAAACACTCATTTATTCTATACCAATACCAATAGTGCAGAAAGCAAATCTTTTGCAATCCTCAACTTTCTACATCAACTTATCTCATCCCCTAAAAACATCTCAGATTGACACACAGAGAAAACCTAAACACTCTTAGTCTCTTACCTCCAAGCTTAATCTCTATCAAAATGTGACTGGTGTCCACCCCTATCAGATCGTCTGACCACTACCTCACTGCAACTGTCCAATACACATCCACACATAATGCACTGCTTCCTACCCCTGTACTCTACAGCACTTCAAGCCAGTTGACTAGGTTGGAGTTCCATTAGTTTAATAGTAAATACCCTTGGCTGCATAAGTGCTCTACTTCTGACTCATCAGAAACAGCCCAGCAAATAACTGAAACTAGGCATGTCATATTCTACATACAACAAAGACCTAAACCCCTAATTCCTCAAATGGTTCACCCATAGTTCTGTTGAAGCTTTTAAGGCATAAACAAGATTTACAATGCCTGAAGAAATTCACAGTCACCACCCATTTGATAAAAGATTTGCAACTAGATATGCTCAAAAGCTTTGTTGATGTTGAGAGGAAAAATATCACTTTCACTAATTTCTCCACAATAGTGGCTTTCAAAGGGATTTTACTTTACAGAATCTGTACTGTGGTTGTTAAGGAGACAGAGAGATTCAGCAACATAACATTTGCGAGACAACTATCCAAACAATGAAAGATGACTTGCTAAGTTTTACTTGAGATTCACATAGCTAATTTATCAATGCAGTCATCACAATCTGTAATGCAATGGAAAGGAAGATCAACACAAATAAACTAACCTCTATTCTCTTATACAGCTAGATGAACAGTGGTAATGTAAAATACAGTGTTGTGCTTGGAAACTCAAAAAATGCTAGTAATAAATTTGAACATCTATGATTAGGTAATGTAATAACTTATAGGGCTGAGCTGCTAGAAATATTAGCCCAATCTCTCTCAAAGCATACCCTACAATCTTAAATAAAAAAGACAGATTAGATTTGTAGTTTTAGATACATTTCTTTAAAACCATCAAACATGTACACACACAATGGTGCATGATAACATATAGGTGCATATAACAGCAGCAGTGGAGGCACAATGGCCCAATGGTTAGGGCAGCGGACTCGCGGTTGGAGGATCGTGGTTTTGATTCCCAGACCGGGCGTCGTGTGTGTTTATTGAGCGAAAACACCTAAAGTTTCACGAGGCTCCAGCAGGGGGTGGTGGCGACCCCTGTTGTACTCTTTCGCTCCAACTTTCTCTCATTCTTTCTTCCTGTTTCTTGTCCCTGACTCCCTACACAACCGCTGAGCCTGGATGCGCATTCATCCATCCGTCGATACTCTCGGTGTCAGGGGTTGACCTGCTTTCTCTTCTGCGGGCCTTACGAATAGCAAAGGACCACGTTTCAGACTTCTCCCACTAATGGGACGAAGACTGCTTCACTAACCAAACAAACAAACAAACAAAGCAGCAGTAGTAAAATATGTTATCACTATAAACTGTGTAAAACTGAAGTACAGATTGTCAAGTCCATATTTTTGCAGGGGACATGAGCAGTTCTATACAATTGTAATAGAAGCTGTGATAAAGGTTTGACCACATAACTGCCACATCATGTAAGGACATCAGTGACATCTCACAACATAACACAACACTAGCTGTAGAAACATTTTAGTCACTGAACTTGACTTATATTTCTGTTGAGACATGATTTAACACTCCAATGTCCATTAACTATTTCTGCAATATATTTCTATCAACAACTGTTAGTGTACGAATTTTATTTAATTTTGAAAATAATAAAATAAGTTGGATAGTGTTAGTTAAGTGTAAAATATTTAAAATTTATTGTTTTCAACCCCCAGTTAAGGCCTTCTACAATCCTTTAACGCTTTGTGACTATGAGTGGTAGGTGAAGTAGTTTGGAGCATGAAGAGTCTTACTGTAACTGGCATTGATACACTACATAAAACAACACTCTTTAGTTATGCTTCAACAAACAACACATTGAAGGTTAAGAACATTTCCTCCACGTCTATGTATTTGAAACTGAGTGATATGAAGAAAACTGTTTCACCTGGACAGTAGTAATTACCTGCATGCCCTGTCTTTATTAACCAAGGCTAATGATATGGATAGGAGTGAATTAAATACTTATTAAGCAAGAAATCATTGCCATACTTTAGAGTAGAAGCCCAAGTTTATAAATGTATAATCTAATAGGAATGTGTTAGGTGGATAGGAGATAAATATATCCCTGGATTGGATGGAAGTCTAGCACTGGTAGCATACAAATAATCTTGCATTTATGCATAACACACACACACGTGCATACATATATATATACATATATATATATATATATATATATATATATATATATATATATGTATATAAATAGAAAGATAGATAGATAGATAGATAGATAGTCTTTGTCTGTGGCAAATGCTCAGGGGCAATACACAATGAAAATGTGCAGAAAACAGTTTCTGTCACATTCCAGGAGGAAAAAACTACAAGTAGTTGATAGCTTCCGTTACCTAGGTGACCAAGTCCGTAGTGGGGTGGATGCTCTGAATGTGTGACAGCTAGAATAAGAATAGCTTGGGCAAAGTTCAGAGAGCTCTCACCTCTACTGGTGACAAAGGGCCTCTCGCTCAGAGTAAAAGATAGACTGTATGATGCATGTATGTGAACAGCCATGCTACATGGCAGTGAAACATGGGCTGTGACTGCTGAGGACATGCATAAGCTTGCAAAGAATGAAGCTAGTATGCTCTGATGGATGTGTAATGTCTGTGTGCATATACGACAAAGTTTAAGTGCCCTGAGACATGAGCTTCAAATGTTGGGCCTCACAGAGGCAATGACAAGTGACTGAGACTTTTACAGATACGTTGTGCTTGAGAAGACCCAGCAAGCCAAGTGAGTCAGTAACCGTGGCCTATACCAGGGCAGCATAACCAGCCCATTTAAGAGTATTCTTCAGTCATTGGGCAATAAACTGTGCTTGCGAAGACCTGTTGAGGCAAGTGAAGTTGTTGTCATGGCCGATGACAGTACTGCCTGATTGGCATCTGTGCTTGTGGCATGTAAAAAGCACCATTTGAGCATGGTCAATGCACATAAAAAGCACCTACTACACTCTTGGAGTGGTTGGTGATAGGAAGGGCATCTAGCTGTAGAAACTCTGCCAGATTGGATTGGAGCCTGGAGCAGCCTTCTGGCTTGCCAGCCCTCAGTCAAACTGTCCAACCCATGCCAGCGTGGAAAGCAGATGTTAAATGATGATAATGATGATGATGATGATGATATATATATATATATATATATGTATGTATGTATGAATGTATATATATGTAACCTATATAGTGCATATATATATATATATATATATATATATATATATATACACACACATACACAAATATACACATAACTATATACATAAAACACCATAAAAAATATTACCTCTGGACAATACTACAGCAAATTGGTTTTGTGCGACAGAATTACATTAGGTATGATGCACAAATGGCTATTTCAATCTGTTGCATATAATGAATTTATGATTAATCAGGCTGCTATTGACAAAACTAGTGATTGTTCATTTACTGTTTTTCTATATTGGAGGTAACAGATTTTATCCTAAGATGTGGCTGGCTAACAGTACATACTACTGATAATACCCAGTGAGGCAGAAATGAACAACTAGCATTCTCACCAGCCACTGCTACAATGATTTTCACCTACCTCTAAAACATATTGTGCTTTTAAAAGAATACCACAGAAAAATTGGTTTACATGATGTATTTACATTTGGTATGATACAGAGACGGCTATGTATATACACATAATTACTCACATAAACTAACATGTAGAATTAAGAGCTGAGCCTATATATACAATGAAAATAATCAGTGGTATTGAACTGGAGACCTGTTTATGTATAAGCAGAACTGGGGCCAGTGGTGGTTTCAAATTTTGGCTCAAGGCCAGCAGTTTTGGAGAAGTGGGTAAGTCTCTTACATCAACCCCAGTGCTCCACTGATACCTAATTGGTAAACTCCAAAAGGAAAAGCAAAGCTGGCCCATTTGAATTCGCAATGTACAGTTGGAAGAAATGCCACTGAGCATGGCAACAATTCTAGTGGTGGTAGTATTAAAAATTAAAAACAGTTTAGATTTTCTTTTACAGGGTGTATGTATATCTCTATGTCCTACCTTGATAATAATGTCACAGACTAAACATTGAAAGGGAGAGCTGCTCTAAAGTAGAACACCTTCTTTGAAAAGTGAGAACATGATGGGGAGTCAGTTATAAATGATAAAATACCCAGAAATAGGGGATCTACTCTGATGCAATAAACCAAAATAAATACATGCTTATTTTCAGTAAATAACAAACCAAGATGTCCTCATTTGTATAATAGCAAACGAAACACACTGAAGCAATAAAATTATATTCTTTTTTTTTTAAGAGCAATATGTTGGGATAAATTTGCTCGAACAATGCTGAACAACAACAACAATAGTGACAACATGTGTGAATGAAGGAAATTTTAAATGGTTACAATCAGGTAAAAAAATTAGAAAACTTCAAATCAATTATGTCCTTACTATCTCCAGAGAGAAAAGACATATTTGATAAATGTAGTCCTAGATACACTATATCTGAATGTAAGATGGGATAGTCATGACTGGAGCAGTTTTGCGACATTTTTGTTCTCAGGCCAACCTAAGACTAAGCCAAGAAAGTTTTTACATAATTATGCAACTTACTAAAAATAACAGTCAAGTCTCACACAAATTACAACCATCCAAATAGTACTAGATAACCCTATATATCTGTAATAATGAAAAGGAAAAAAAAAACAGCTGAGAGGAATACAACTGGAACATCTTTGCTAATATCTGCTGAATAAGGTTAGTCATCAGTGCACAACAACAGATGTAGAGATGAAGTGAAGATGATATTAAGCGAAAGACAGCAATTGCTTTGTTTTTTTTTACCTTTCCAAATGAAAGCACAGCGACATTGTTGCAGAATATCTTGGATCTTGTTAGCATTTCTGCAGATGGTGTACATCCATATCTTGCGGTGTATTACTTCAGAGGGAAGTAGTAAAGCCTCATGTTTATTGTTGGCATTGCCTGGTTTGTCAGCTATTGGTAAAATACTAGAGAAACATCCATGCATGACTAACAGCTCTCACTAACAACTGAATTATGTCAGTTACTGTCTCAACAAACTAAAACCATTGAATTTTATTGAATTAAGAGATTAGGATACAGGGGAAATACCACTCTTTCAAACTAATTTGCCAACAACTTTTAATCTCAGTAGATATAAATAGCCACAAAATAAATCCATAATGTTTGATAAGACCAGGAAAATCATTAACATTCTAATTTTTGTATTACTATTTTTAAAATTGCCAAATCACATAAACAACACATAGAGTGCTATGACAATGAATACAAAATAAATTTCCTAGATGACTGTTAGTATAATCTTTTATTTCATTACTTGTTCCACTCAGAAGATAGTAGCTATGTTGAGGTACCATCTTGAAGGGCTAGTTAATAAAACTGACTTCAAAACTTATTCTAAATTTGGTATCTGATCAAACAATCTCTCTTTGCTGACCAACTATGTTATGGAGGCAAAAACAAGCCAAAATTGATTGTCAAGCAGTGAGAGACTAAGATGAACACACATACACACACCATACACATATGAAAAGCTTCTACAAAGCTTCCATCTACCAAATTCATTCACAATACATAGGTTGGCCCTGTGTTGATTGTAGAAGACATACCCAAGATGTTGTGCAATAGAACTGAACCCAAGACTAGGAACTTATGAAGTAATCATCATAACCATACAACTATGCAATAAGATTCACAGTTGTTGCAGTCGTTTAGGCCTTGGTGAACCTAGACAAAAAGTCCTATGATCAAAATAATTCTAAAGGTTATCTAGTTCAGTAAATCATAACTGACCTCCACTTTTCATTTGTACATTGACCCTGGCTGTGAACAAGGAGGTAGCAAAAGTGTTAAAGTAATTTTGGATTATAACTAAAAGTTTTCAAATGAAATATAAACAGTTGATAAAAGCTTATAGCTACAATAAAGCTACAAAATCACCTTTTAGTAATATGATTATATACAGTTTCATTAACAATTCGAGGATTTTATATCATTATCCCTGCAAAAACTGAAACTAGTTTTTGATATTCTGAACACACACTCACACGCACCACTGATAGGTTGTTAATTAACTTAGTCGATATTTAAATGAAATCTCACATATAAACCATGTTTGTGTGTATATAAAGAGAAGGGAGAGTGTTGTGAATGATGTCTAAAATTCCATAAGAATTTTAAAGAAATCCAATTTTATCATTGCTTTATCACATCTGAGACACATTTGTCAGGCAGAAAACGATCATAAAAACATTTAAATATGTGTTCTAAACATGATGCACTCCATTTTCACATGCTACTAAACTGGCAAACATACATGTTTTAGTGACAATTATTAAAACAAATATTCTTCTGACTTCCTACATGGGATTCGTGCATGAATGATAAAAGATTGTTTGTAGAGAATACCAAAAAAAGAAGCCCCCCCCCCCTCTGAAATGTGAAATCTTGCATTGATATAGTGAGAAAGATCAACAAAGGAGGAGTGAGATAAGCAAGATAGTAAGATATGGAAACTATAAATGAAAAAAAATCTCCAAGTGTTTTGGAGATATACTTGTCTACCAAGTAATTTGATCTGAGACCATGTGACGAAACTAAAGCAATTACAGCATGGCAGAAACATGTTACATGTTAGTCATTCAAAAAAACAGTGTCAAAATTTTTGTTGCACCATCTTGATGGAAATGTGTCAGTAACCAGGTTGCAGTGGACACAATGAAAATTTTAACACTAAATATTAAATGTTTTAGTGACATTAACAGCTCTTGTGTGTGTTTTCAAGTGGCTAATATGTGCCTTCCATGCTGTAATTGTCTCCCAAGTATATTGTTGATTAGATATAATAATATACTCAGTGTTGAGCACAGGTCATGAATGTGTATAATGGAACGAATGAAACCTAATATATTGGTGAGTACTTTATTTATCGTGGGTGGGTATATGGCAAAGGTGACTCAGGTGGTATCTGAACTCAGTCCATAAAGGGATGTAACTAAATAATGCAGCAAGAGTGAATCAGAGAATTGGGTTTGGCTAAAAGCAGTACCTTATGGGTAAAGATTGAAACTGGGATGAAGTGAAGTGATGAGAAATGACAACAATAATGATGATAAAGCAACAGGAACAAAAAAAAAGTAGGGTAGAATAACTTCAAAATTTAAGAATAAAAATGAAAATAAAAAACAAACTAATATACTATTTTTAAAAATAATTTGAAGAAAATATCAAAGTTGAATGTTGTTACTCACAGAATAATATAAGGTTAAAGTTTTGAAGAATTCAAAGTTATTTAGTAAACAATTAAAACAAAAATGAAGACAATAGAAAAATGAAACACACAAAACTAAGAAATATGCGTGTATGTGTTTGTGCATATATATGAGTGTGTGTGTGTGTGTGTTTATGTATATATATATACACACACACACACATAAATGAACACACATTTAAATAAATGAGTGCATATATATATATATATATATATATATATATATATATGCATATAGATGTGTGCATATAATATGTATATATGTATGTGTATGCGTTATGTATGTATAAATATGAAGTTTACTCCACAACTACACAGTTTCACAACTTCAGATTCATTCCAACTGTGCAGAACCTTTGGCAAGTGTTGAACTAACCAAAGTCCTGTAATTGCATTTAACAGACAGAAACTGAAAGAAGTCCACCTTGTGCATGAATATGCATTTGTGTATCTTTGTCTTATACACACAATATATATATATATATATATATACATACATACACACACACAAATATATAATGTTTGTTGTTTTTGCAGGTTATAATTTATTTGCTGTGTATTGATAATATATGTATTTGTATGGAAAATTCTGAAGACTAAAATTTAAAACTAAAGTACCAATTTCCATAACTGAACCACAGAAAATAGAATAGAAAAAAGTTTAACGTAAAAAGTAGAAATATTTATAAATATAGAAGCATAATCGCATCAAAGCAGAAAAAAAAATCAAATACCAAAAGCTATGGACTGGCTCCATAGGTGAGGAAACAGAAGCTAAAGCAGAAAAAAGCAAATAGATAGATGAGAAATATTGGGGATGGAAAACAAAAGGAGAACTATATATATTCTTCACTGAGGGGGAAAAAAAAAATCTTCAGTGAAAGTTAAAAATTAGGAGGGAGCAGCACCTACCTGGACACCAGCTGGAGAGGAAAAGAATAGAGGATGGGATGGGTGGAAGGTCAGCTCTAAAGTGGTACTACTATTGCAGTGGTTTTGGTAAGATAGATTGTTTTTAAAAATACCAAAGTGTATCTGATAAGATTGAAATAACCAGATAAATAAATAAATAAAAAAGATCTAAGAGGAGCAAATACTAAGAAACGTGAAGGTAGGTATTTTACCAACCAAGAGGAAGAGAAGGTTTAGAAAATGGAAAAACGTCTGGATAAGAAAAAAAAAAATAGAAAGAGATAGAGAGAGGAGAATAGAAAAAATATATAAAGTGTAAGAGAAAAATGTCCAGGGTTTTTGCAGTCAGCAAATATTACGGAATTTGTTTTTAAGAGGAAGGGAAGAATAGGCCAAAGGTGTCTCTCCACATACCTGGCTCTAAGACCCCTGGTTGAGAAGATTGTTTTTCAGCAGATAATATAGTTTGAGAAGAGCCACCCACTGAACTGTTACCTGAACTTCCACTGGAGGCAGCTACACAGTAATGACAATAAAATGGTGAAACACTCACATGGAATATGTACAAAAGTATACAGTTTAGTAAAACATAAGCTAGAAATTAAATTTATGCTTTGTGATTTTTGACTCCATGTCTATCTGAAGACAAACACCTCATCACAGTACAACAAAATAACTTGTAAGGTATGATCCAATTATTTACTCTCCTGTGATATTATACTTTTATTATATTATACTAACAATGACAATAGAAGTTTTAGTAGTGATAACAATAATTTCTAACATATGCACAAGGCTTTAAATTTGATGTGGGCCACAGATTAGTCAATTAAATCAACCCCAGTACCTGACTGGTATTTTATTTTATTGAGCCCAGATAAAAGGCAAAGTAGATCTCAGTGGGATTTAATAGTTTTTAACTTTGGCACAAGGCCTCACATTCATAAGGTAAAAGTATAATTAAACATCAGCACATAACTGCCTCTATTATTATTTTTACAATTATATAAGGTGGTGAGCTGGCAGAATTGTTAGCATGCTGGATGAAATACTTAGTGGCATTTTGCCTGTTGCTGCATTCTGAGTTCAAATTCTGCCGAGGTCGACTTTGCCTTTCATCCTTTCTGGGTTGATAAATTAAGTACCAGTTGAACACTGTGAGATGATGTAATCGACACATCTCCTCTCTCCAAATGGCTGCCCTGGTGGCAAAATTTAAAACCATTATTATTACTATTATAATAATTACTTTTATAATTATTACTATTATTATTATTATTATTACTACTATTACTATTATTATTATTATAATTATTACTATTATTACTATGATTATTATTATTTGAACTGAGTGCATAAAGACACATAACTAAATCTTTTGTCATAGTTAGTCTGTCCGGCACTATGATTTCTATTGCTACACTGCACTAACAATAACAACAATAACAGTATTTTTAAAATTATTAAGTGAATAAAAAGCATTCTATTAAAAATTGTATTATTACAAAAATGAGAAAACAAAATTAAAAACGCAATTTTCACATAAACAAAATAATGAAATTCCATTTAAATTTCCAAACAATACATTCTTACAAAATGAATCTCAGACGTTTAAAGCAAAAGAAGCTGCAATGTTTTTTTTGTATTATGAGTCTGCCAAGAGCACTAGCAACACTGTAAGGTTATTGTTTAGCTTCAGATAGCTCTGAACCTGCAGGCCTGTAATTAAAGATGTTCCAGTTATGACCATCTTGTCTTTTATCAGACATATTATATCTAAGAATATATCATATAACGCATCCTTCACTTTTTAAGATGAAAAGGTGGGATTTGAAGGATATTTGACCTAGCTTTAGTTAGTTGAATGACCACTCATTATAGCTTCTGCTGCAAGTGTGATAGTTTTAACTGTGACTTAAAATTATTTCAGAAAATTCAAGTTGCTGTGACCATATTATTGTAGTATGGACACCCATCACACCATTTTGATAAAATAATAGCCATGTGGCATTGACATTTCAGAAATTACAGAAAAGTGGGTAATGGCATATAAACAGTGTTGATACATTATGAGTAATTAAAATAAGCCTCAAAAGAAAGAAAATTATTGAATTAAAATACTTAAAAAAGATTTTAAAAAATGAGGAAATGTATCTTAGAGCTTTTTTTTTAGAGAACTTTAGTAAAATATAAAGTTAAGTGTGGGTGTATATTTAGTTTATTTGAAATAATCAACATTTCTTATGCTTAATGATTGTTGGGACAAAAACCTGCGTCTTTCCTTCAAAGTCAAAACTGAATTTAAGAGCCAGATACATTCAACAGATATTATTATCAGGAATATAGCATAAGCAAATTCAAAGGCCAAGTCTTTAGCATTATATCAAAGCTAAAAAAATGGTTTCAAATTTTGGCATGAGGACAGCAATTTTTAGTGGGATGTGTTAGTAGATTACTTTGACTCCAGTGTTCAACTAATACTTATTTAATGGACCGTTAAAAGGATGAAAGGATAAGTCAAACTTATTGGTATTTGAACTCAAAATGTAAAGTACCAGAAGAAATACTGCTTAGAATTTTATCTGATGCACTAACAATTTTGCCAGTGATGATTTCTTACATGGTTACAAATTTGTGGAAGGGAGAATATAACCAAATAAATTAGCTTCACTCCAAGTCTCATACTTGGGTTTGCAAGACATTCAGTTGGACATTATCATTTTCCTTTTTGCAATAATAATAGTCATTTCTTGACTAAAAATTTGGAGAACTTTATAGTTAATCATATGGATTCAAGTACTAGACTGGTAATTATTTTATCAACCTTGGAAATATGAAGGACAAAGTCAACAATTTTTGCAGTCCTCATTTTAGAGCTAAGTAGGTTGTTGAGAGAAGTATATAACTGTTACATGAACAGTTATGTAGAAATTCCTTATTAGTTATGTGATATAAGTAAAGATATTGCCCAAAGATAGCAAGTCTATTGAGACATGAAAAAAAAGCATTAAGATTATTAGATTATATAGATGCAAGCATAAAAGATTCTGATGGAACTCTTTGACATAATGTTGACAAAAATTGGTTGTTTTTATATAAGCTTTTTTCCATGCTAGCATGGATTAGATGAATACATATTGCTAAAGCATTGTTTTACAGCTGGATAATTTTTCAGCAGCTAACTCTTACCTGTTTTTTTTTCATTCTGTACATTTTCAAAAGCACAAAGCACAGAGAAATGACAACAGAAAACACAACAGTAGCTCACATAATTTCAGAATGTTATCTTTCTTACAGACACACTCACAAATATGCAGCCCAAATAAAACTTTACATAGATGGCAAGAGGTCCTTGAGATGCTACACTGTTTCATCTCATATCAAAGCTAGTTAGAAAAGCAATACTGAGATGTTGAATTTCATGTAATAAATTAGTAGCTGTAACCTTAATTGTCAAACTGTCAGTGTTGTCAGTCTTTGGAGAGTTGGTAAGACTAAAATTTGGTCGTTTAAAGCAGCCACAGTTATAAAGTCATGGTAATGGAGGTAATACAGTTACCAAACCAAAAGGTGAGGTGTCAAAAGGCAAAGTTTGCCATCTCAAGTTTCAACAAGACTGGTTTTATAGAGATTTGTAAGAGAAATTTCTGAAGATGAGTGTGTGTTAAAGGTAGATCAGGTAATTTACAAATGATAAAAAAAAAGAAGTTATGGTTAATAATGAAATAAACAGTAAATGTATTGTGGATAAGAAAGAAAGAATGGAGATAAAGGTATCCACCTCTACCTCAGAAAAGTAAAAGAGGGGTGGAAAATGAGAATAAAAGGAGTATGTGAACATGTGAAGGAAAAATAATTTCACAAATGTCTTAAAACATATCAGCTATAACTTGAAACTGAACTCTTGTAATTCATCTTGAACTCCAGTGAATGTATGTGAATGTTCTTATCTATAGTATACTAAACATAACTAACAAACCTGAGATATGTTTATTAAGCTATGTTAATTACATTAAACAATAGTATAGAATAAGACATAGTAATATGATGATGATGTTTAACTGCCATAAAACTTTGCTCCTACAATTAAATACCCATTGGTCATCACCAATAGGTAGGAAGAGTGAAGGACAAGTTAGGACCTCAGATAACAACCAAACTGTGAAAGTGGACTAAATTGACAAAAAAAAAGAAAAACTTATTTCAGATGGCTGCTTTTCTCAGATCCAAAATCCAGTCTTCAGCAGATATACACTGGGTAATAAAACTATCATAAAAAAATAAACCTACAATGTTGCTGCTATCAGTATCTGAAGAAACTAGTGATGCTACTGTTGATAAAATAATAGTCAATAAAGTCTGTTAATTACAAAGTTCTAACATATCAGATAAGGATTTTTTTCTGAAATGTCAAAACTCAACTTTTCTCACAGGAAACATTTTATTTTACAAATTTAATACTCTGTTTATATGCTGAGATCCAATTTGTCTTTTCCCTAATGAGACATACCCCACTCCAATGACTATAATTTGCTGACACAATCTAAATATTATAAATATTACAGGTGCATTTCAGCACAGACAACCAAATTGAAGATCATCTTTCCCAGGAGTGCTGTGCAGCTCAAGTCTTTTTATTATTGATGTATGTGATCATTTGTTTGTGCTTCAATATAATCATGCTATTATTGAAAGGTTTTATTATTTTATTTCATGTACTATGATACATAATACTATCATACGTTCTATCTTGATAGTTTAGTCAAAGGATGAGTAGATGTAACAATGACTTTGATCTGAGTGATGTCTTTGAACTTCAGTAGATTGATGTCTCTGATAAATTATTGGCAGGGAACAAATTTTTGAGGACTGAAGCTTTATGATGAATGATTGGGAAGTGTTTAGGGTGGAGTGAGTTTTGGGTGTGAGATATGAATAATGAATGGAGAGAGTGAAGTGCATTTGGTGGGTATGCATGAAGTCCAGAAAAGCAGAGATGGTATGTGAAACAAACACATAACATGTCTGAATACCAGTGGCTGTAATGCATTGGTAAGTAAATCTTTGCTAATCAGTTGAATGACCTCTTGGATACAGCCTAAGATATTACAATGTGCAAAGGCAAGGCTAGCTTATATTGATGACTAGTATTCCAATATAGGTTACACTTGGATTTCACAGAGGGTTAGCAACTTATCAATGTATAAGCATGTTTGAGCTCTAGAGAAGTCTAGCCTTTGAGGAGCAGTTTTACTTGTTATGTAAGGTCTAGCAATTACAACAAGTTTGAAGGTTTTAATCATGTGTTGTTTATAACAATATATACTAATTGATGCCCTATATGATGAGATGCTCATCATTAGGCTAATATTTCAACATCATGTTGATAACAGATGGCATATCATCTCTATGCCATTTTAGTACAGCAGTATAACTGATTATGTAACATAGCAGAACATGAATATTTTATGCAATTAATTTTTACATAGAATTAAATCAATTCTATATTAATATATAGCTGTCCTTGCTCTGCAGGCCTGGACCTAAAATTCAATTATAAAAGCATTAGTGTAATACTGTTTCACTGTCTGAAAACCTAAAATGCTGTTCTTTCTTTTTTGAAGCTGAAGATGTAATTACTACAGATGCAAACAAAATATAAATATACTTATATTTATGGATATGGTCACAATTTGAACTGAAAGGATTGTGAGAAGAAAAAGAACATTCATACTTGGTTAATGTCCTCCACACTGTCTCATTTTTTATTCTCCCACATTGTCTTTTTCTTTCACTTTCTTCCTGATTCTCTGTCACCCAGTCTTACTCACTCTCTGAAGCAAGAGGCAGACAAGATAAAGAGAGAAAAGAGTGGGACATATAGCCTCTTCATTAATAATAATGAGAAGGAAAATGTCAAATATGTATGATTAAACAAAACAGCCAATATAGACACTGCTGTCTCTCAGTCTTTATAGGCAATCCAATAATTTATTTAGAAGGAATATCTGTTGACATATGTGTGTGTGTGCATGTGGGGGCAAATACAATCTGTTGACCTTACTCACTCTTTTCTCATGCTTTCTTGGTAAAATAAGAGTCCTTTCAAGCCAGAATAATTTGTACATCAGAAGTGTATGCCTTTTGTAGTTTGGTGTTCATTAGGCTATGGGTTGTCTTGTATGCTTAACACAGACTGCTCTGCCAACACAAACTTTTCAATTTCTATTTGAGAACTTATTACTTCAGGGATGTCAGTGAAAAATTTATCACCAAGAAGTATCTCTTCTCATATTTATGTATGAGAACAGATACTTCTTGCTGCTTTACCATTCACAATATATCCATCTCTGTATATGTAACATTTTATTTCATTAGAATTATGTTTCTAGCTTGTTGTTTTTAGGTTTTAACCATCTGCTACAGTGAGATTTTGTTCATTAATTGCTTGGATAATACCAGATGATCAAATTTTTTAACTCACCATACTACTATATTGTTTTACTGTATTTGTATTTATTATGCAGAATGCTTCCCGAGGGATTTTATCCTGCCCCAACTATATTGCTGACATTCACAAACAATGTCACTATATTTCCTCTCTCTCTCTTTCTTTCTGTGTGTGTGTGTGTGTGTGTGTGTGTATAATGATCAAACCTAGTCTCACCAACTAAATAAAATGTTTATTCTTCAAAGAGGACTGATAAGACCACATCATATCTGTTGGTTTTATCAGTTGGGTTTATAGATCCAATCTGTATTGTCTCCATAGTCAAAATATTTCAATCAATTGATCGTATTGAAGTTGCTGCCTTTGCTTGTTTTTAGATTTAAAACACTTCCAGAAGGAGATCATATCAGCTAACAACTTAGATAATCTCAGTTCATTAAAGTATTTCAACTCATTATATTACATATGCAAGACCCTTTAGTGTTTGTACTCACTAAATAGAATGTTCCCTTCAGGTATTTTCCTCAGCCATATTAGGCTTTTATTCTATAACGTGTCTCAATCATTGGACTGTGACCATGCTGGACACTGCTCTGAAGGGTTTAGTTGATCAAATTGACCCCAAGGTTTTTCTTTTTCAAATTAGGCACTTGTTCTCTTAGAAACTGAGTGGTCCCTCCTTGCTGACATTCTTTCTGCATCAGCTGGTACAGATTTAAAAAAACATCAACTGTACCAATCTCACAGAAAATGGTTACTGTCTTTTCTAGGACCAAAATATATATTTTTTTTAAAACATATGTGCATGTGTGTGTGTGTGCAAGCATGTCTACACACACACACACACACACATAAATGCAAGGTAAAAATATCTTAAATTGAGGCCTATGTGATCTGAAGCATGTATAATTATAATTGAAATAGAGGAGAGATTAATGGAAAAGCTAAACAGCAAGATGTGTCAATATATCAATAGTGGAAGGTATCTTTAACAGCTTAACTCACACAAGATTAGAAAACATAAGCTACAAACACAACTTAGAGAGTAATTATAAACATTTTACATCATTCACTACCACCAACAGCATCATCAGCATCTAAACAGGTCTTTAACACTGTAATCTGTTCTCTTATGTATGATTATGACATTTGCCAAACCAGTGGCCAACAGAAGTAAGCTTTAATTAACATGAGTTGGCAAACTGTCTGAAATCATTTACCCCATAGGGTTTATCATAAAGAATATTATTATCATTGAACTTGTGGGAGTTTGGCAGAATTAGTAGCACAACAAATTAAATATCGTGATATTTACTCATTTCCATGTATGTTCAAATCTCACTGAGGTTGATCTTGGCTTTTAACCATTGAAAAAGAAATGAAGTATTCATCAAGTACTGGAACTGGTAAATGAACTTTTAAAAACAACGTATAATCTTGTGTCTATAGTAGAAATGATTAAAATAATTATTGGTATGAGAGCAGGTCATAGGACAAAATGCCTTGCAATATTTAGTTATGGTCATTTACATCCTGAATTCAAACTCTGTAAAAGCTAATTTTGCCTTTCCATACCCTATATTAAATAAAGTATCAGTTAAGTGCTGGGGTTACACATACATACACACACACACACATATATATATATATATATATATACATAGCAGAAATGGTAGAGATTCAGACTAAATACATTAACTTAATGCATTTATTCTAATTCTGAGTTCATATACTACTAGGATTGCTGGAAGGACAAAAGGCTAAGTACCAGGAATATACTGTATTTATTCAAATTACTGTATCCCTTCTTAGCAAAAATTGGTCTTGAATCTGATTAACCAGTCTCATAATTTTAACATTATTATTGAATTAGTGATTTAGTAG
>NC_043001.1:88555858-88663358 GCF_006345805.1 Octopus sinensis | reverse complement strand
GTTCCATCCATGCTTACATTCTATTGTGGAACTTTTTTATTGAGCGTTTTGCTTTACAAAGCTATGGTCAGCTATTACTATTCAACAAATAACAGAGATGTGTGTATGTGTTTGTGCATGAATATGTGTATGCATGTATGTTTGTCTTTCACTAAGTTACAGGATATGTAAACAAACTAACAATGACTGTCAAGTACATCTGGTGTTACTTTGTTTACATTACCCATAACATACCAATGCAGCATAACACAACTAACAGAATGAGTATGAGACTGAAAAATGAGTACTAGGGTTGATTTGATTTTTTAAACACTTCAAAGTGGGGCACAAACATGGTTACACCCAAACGACTCAAACAAGTAAAAGAATAATGTAACCACCAGCCACTTTTATTAATTACCCAGTAGCTACCACTCTTACATACACATATACATACCTATATTGGTTTCAAATTTTGGCTCAAGGCCAGCAATTTCAGGAAAGGAGGTAAGCTGATTACATCGACCCCAGTGCTCAACAGGCACTTATTTTACCGACCCCGAAAGATGAAATGCAAAGTCGACCTCAACAGAATTTGAACTGAGAACCTAAAGATGGACGAAAAGCTGCTAAGCATTTTGCCCAGTGTGCTGCCTTAAACATATTTATATTTACCATCACCCTACACTCATAGCCACCTGCATTACTTGCACACCACACTGCTACTTATATAATGTGTCATTTTTTTTTCTGCATGCACATATGTATATTACCCAACATACAGACATATGTACTACCAACATTCTACCTTGCCACAAACACATTATCTGCCATCCAACATGTATATATTACCGACTGTCCTACCATATGAGCCAATACACCTCTCTACCAAATCATTATGGCTAGTATTGATACAGAATAACAGTAAAATAGTATATTTGTGGCAGAAATGGTAGAGTGCCAGAGGAGACATTTTACAATATATAGTTTCCATTCAAATTTTAATATCAAGCCAGGGCAGACTGGATTTAGTTGTTCACCTCTCTGGGTTAAGGTATTTGGACTGACTCAACTAGTTATACTCTTCCTCTAACAACGAGGGCCTAATATCAGTTTAAGAGACTGTTCATAGAAGTGGTAGAGCATGGGGTCATATCAATTCACAGTGTTCTTCTGAATTCAAATTCCAGTAACTGCAGGAGTTAACTCTGAGTTTTACCCTATTCACCTATTACCCTTCTACATAAGTGAAGAAAAGATAAACAAATAGTAGTAAAGTTATAGCTTAATTGTTTGCCTTAACTGGAGATACCTAATCCATATAGTCACATAGACAATAGCTGTTGTTTGTTTCTATCAAAGAGCTATGTATATTTATCCAGCATTTCCATAACCAACAAAGATTTCTAGATGAAGCTTTTTAATTAATGTCTGATATATGCTTATCTTGCAATGTTGTAATCAACTCCATTGCTTTATCTCAATAATACTTGGGTAAGATCATTCTTACTAGTCGGGTTAGCAGTGGCAACTGTACTCTTCAATGGCTGACTTTTACTATATCCTAGCACAGATACAAAACCATTGATCATTTAAAACTGTGATAAATTGCTTTGTGGAAATGAAATAAATGCCGTTTTTTGTGTGATTACATTAACCAGGTGTATATAAATCATAGTAACTGTATTATTGACCGACCAAGTGTCAATTGTACAATGGGTAATTGCTGTAAATGTGAAGGGAAGCAGCTGTAGAACAGCATGGGCCAGCGTAGCTAACCTATTTAGGCCCTAGCATAAGTATACACTATAAATATTATCAAAGATATGGTGGCAGCCTGTGTTAGGAACAGCAGCCAAGTATCCCTTGAATTGCAATGTCTTAAATAAAGAAGGATAAGTCCCTGACACACGAAGACAGCTGGAACACCTTTGATCATAGTTCTGCTCAATTATGGCTGATCTAAGGCTAAACACCACCACTACCAACAACAACAACACCATTCCACCACTGCCATCAAAAAGTCAATAGTAGTTGTTCATGAATTACTAATCAATTATGAGATGTATTTCAAGTTTAGTCAGAACATCGTTCTAACAATGTATTCAAGACAGCATAAAAAGTATTCTAAACATAAAATCTGAGGTAAGTTACTTCTTTGATAAAATAAAATATAATGCTACACAAATGTGTAGTTTTATAATCCATTGTAATGACGTTTGGAGTGATGTGGAGAGAAAGAATAACACTGCAATTATATATATACATTAGTAAGGGTGGGAGAATATGTTGAAAGAATGAATCAAATCAGAAATAATGAATCAAACAAAAAAAGTCAGTCTTTAGTGGTAAAAATAAAACAACAAATTGTATAGATTATATTGGAAGTAAAAAGAATGACTTGAGATATCATTTATCCAACTAAATTATAGCTAAGGCTAATGATCCAATAAGGTCCATCCATCATCGAAACTATCTAGGTAGTAGAAACTCAGTCACTAAAGCCTCTCATTAATAATCAGATAAAAATATAAACAACGTTACATTATAATTTGGTAGTTAATAAAATGATAATTATGTGGAAAAGAAGCTTTTAGAGAAACAAAGAATTCAATAAAGTTGAAATGTCAAAAGGTCAATGAACCATGCATTGTCCAATCCATGCAAGCATGGAAAAGCAGATATTAAAATGATGATGATAATGATGATAATGATTAAATCAAAAAAAATAAAGCATTGTTAAAAAAAAATCAAATTATTTGTACAAGAAATCAAGTATTAAAACTGCTCTCCCATTTCATAAATTAAGCTAATGATCAACAAACATGATTTATTATAATAATGAGCTTATTGTATACACTGCTCTGGTACACTACAGTTAATCAGAAAAGGGTGAAAGAGGAACAGAAAGCAGCATTAAGTAAAGACAAACAAAATTGATAGCCAAAACTACACATGCACAGAACAAAATACAACAAAAAATTCAGAAAAATGAACAGAAAATGAGCCATAAACAAGAAAGGGTACATCAGGACTGATATTGGCAAATTTGGGGAAGCTTAGAATTTTTGAAGGATACAATGTCAAGACATCTAACGACCAACACAGTTTATTTCAAGCTTCTGCAATTGTGAGTATGAAAAATGGTTTCTGAAAGTCTGTATGCTATGCTGTTTTTTGATTTTATGAGCATGTTTACAGGTAATAAAAGGTATTGAACAGAGAAAAGTGGCTAGAGCTGTTGTTGGAAAGATCGTGGATAATCTTGTGTGCTTCTATCAAGTTAGCTACAAGATGTTGAAATTTTAGAAACAGACTTAGACTTTGTATTGGTCCTTGGATTGTATATTATAAATGGTGAAATGGAGATTATATGTTAATGAAACATCCAACTCATCTCATCAATCAAATCCTAAAGTAGAATCTTGACATTATAGGATAAAAGAATATAGTTCTGTTCATGGTTTTATACTGATCAGATTTCATAACTATAGCAGGATACTGAATGCTCTTAGGTGGTACAACACTGATAAATAACCTTCATATGCTTAATTAACTATTAAACAAATCAAAACAAGAACTAATTTTAGAAAACACCAACATACTAACAATTTTACTTCACTTTGCTAAACAATTTGCATTTCAAATAGTTTCAGAAAGTTATGTCTGTGTACACATAACACCTGGAGTAAAAACCTCTCTTGAAACCTGCTCATAGCTCTGACACAAGCCACTTAACTAGCTGAAGTTGATTGCCAGTAAAGTTAATGAAGGGTAATCTACTATGAAATGGTGCAATAAATACAGGAGTTAAAACCAGTAATTTGACATAATGACAGCATAGGAGAAAAACACTAACAATTAAATTACTACAGTTAATACATGTTTACTACCTCTTTACACACACTATGTATAAATGGAAAGGTACAGCTATGTATGTAATGTATACACATATTCACACACAAATAACTACTTATTTTATCTAACTTTCAAACAAAAGCTTTAAAGTGTAAATTTGATGCTACATACAAAGACTATTCAAAATCACTGTATTCTGTAAAGTACACACAAGTATGCACACAGTCCTACCCAAAGATTAAGGTTATCTAAATATATTTGTTTTCACATTTGTCTTTCCATTCTGGAATGGGTTAAATGATTACAGTAATGAGGCATTGTTTCATAGGTGAATAACCTTCCTATCACTAACCTTTACCTACTTTACATGGAAGGGATCTCTTATTTCACTTGTCTTTGAAACTGCAAAGCCAGCAGATTTGTAAAAATAAAGGACAACATCACTGCTAGTAGCTGAGTAACTGTTTGAGAGATACAAATTCAAACAAACACATATGTGCATATATACACACAAACCCACAGTAGGTCTTTTCAATGGGGGTTATAGCAGAAGACATTTGCCCAGGATGTCATGCAGCAGGGCTGAACCTAAAGCTATATAGCTGGTAAGCAAACTTCTTAACCACAAAGCTATATCTGTGCCTATATAGCCTACAAACACATACACACGCAAATAATGGTTATGAGCACTGATTAAAATTGTAAAAAAGAAAACAAGGTTATCCACTCTGTTAGGATATCAACTGCAGGTGGGTAACAAGTAGTTCTCCTTTTTATTTGTTTTTAGGAGTGCTTGTAAATATCATATATAATTTATATTTAAAATTTTAACTGTTTCCATAATAGCTAATTTATACACACATACAGACATATACACTACACACACAGACACACTGCTGGATGTGGTCAATATGAATAGGTCAATCAGAAATAACTGTGTAGACTGATTGTATACGTGCTGTTGCAGTGTTTAAAATGCATTAAGCACAACAGTGATAAGTTATAGGAAGATATAAGAAAGATGATTTATTGACTGAGTTGCTATAATAAGCCTGTTCATCTTATCTATACAGAAGAAGCTGTAGTAAAATATAAAGTGTAAAAACAGATAAACATGGATGACAGGCAACGCATGAACTTTGCAGAATCGATTAAATATATAAAGTGTACTGAACAGAAGTCAAGAAGTAGTAATAGAAGAGTGTTTTTCTTTTTTGTTAATTGCTGATTATATGACAGCAGATTCTCTGGTTATCATTGGTAACTTAAGAGATCTGGATTGCTGAGGTGTTAGGGTATTGGAAGGTCGGTAGTTTATATCCTGTAATTAGTGTTCTATTGTGCCCGTGGTCAAATAAACACCATGCTGTAATTGTATGATAGAGCAGTTAACAGCAGTTATAAAAGGAAGACCATCAAATGAGTGGATATTAATACCCTGATATTTAACTGGCAATGATGGTGGTGGTATGATGATGACATTGATATATTGATATCTAGCTAGCAGTAATAATGATGACATTGTTACTGAGATACCAAACTAGCAGTGATTTGTTACCTTGATATATAGCTGACAATAATGTTGGTAATGTTATCTGCATGAGGTAATTACTTTTAAGATTGGGTTTGACAAAGATGAAACATATTTTGATGATCATTACATGGCCGGTTGTATGAAATGTGAAGATGTATGGTATTGAAAGATGGACAGTGAATGTGATGTATACAATAGGTGTAACATGTAATAGTGAAACATTAAAAAAAAATTTCTTTTTACTTGCTTGCTCTAGAGTGTGTGTGTGTGTGTGCATGTTCATGTCCTTCATGGGTTCTCATAAACTACCGAGATTGATGCCATTAATGTTCCTTCTGAACCATAGCAAGTTAACACCTGTGTGAAAGACAAGGAGTGAGTTCCAAAGGACAATCTTCTGGAGGAACACTGGACAGACATAGTGGTCATTGAGGGGTTAGCATTAGGATGTGTTTGGACACAACAATATGTTGAGAAGGGGAGAGATGAAGGGGTTGCATATAACTGAGTAGAGATCACATGGGCTCTGAAGCATAGGGCCACTTGTGGTGATACAGCCCTTGGTATGTTAACAATGTGCTCTTGTCAGGAGTGATCCTCAATGATAGTATGGATCATCATATGGAGAGATTGTGATGGCTCTAGTTGCATGCTACATGTTTACAGAAAAGTATAGAGTAATGAGTACCATCTGTGGTACTTCATAGTTAAATGAAACAAGATTGGCATTTCCTTTTAGAGATTGATTTGAGGTCACTATTTATGGAATCGGTATGGATTTTGATATGTGGTATCTAGGTTGTATGTGGCTGATGCATAATTAGGAATGATTAGGGAAGAATGAAGTGTAGTATCAGCTGTGCAAGGGCAGGTGATGGTAAATGTGATGACAAGTAGGTCATTGATGTGTTAAGAGAGTGGAGGGAACATAATGAACCTAAGGGATGCAAAATTGATAGAGTGAGGTAGAGAAAGTGCTTTGTCAATAGATGTGAGTGTGATTTGATAAGAAGCTACCATTTTAAGAGATGAGATGTGAGTGGAGCTCAAGAGGAGCAGATGTCGTCAAAAGCTTTATTGATGCCAGAAGTAATAACATTGCATTCACTAAATTTCTCCAGAGCAACAACCCACTGGTGGGATATAGAAAACTAAGACAACAGTGAATCTGGTTTTAGGGGCTGCGCATATAATGTATTATATGTAGTGTGTTTGTGATGTGCTGTTATTTAAATTTGATCTAGACTTATGATCAAAGATGTTTCAATCATGATCATTGAGATTCTATCTTTTATTTGGACATAGTTCACTTAGGACTACATTATCTGATGTATTATTCTTCATTTTTAAGATATGTGTGTAAGATGTATGATGGCATATGTGATGGCAGTGAAGCAGGTATGATCTTTCAGATTGTATGGTAGTGAGACACAAGGCAAGGAATTTAGCAGATTATATGTGTGTATAATATGTAATGTGTGTAAAGGGAGTAATAATGTATAGCAGTGAGACATGGATATTGAACGTATAATATTTACAGCTACTGTAGAGGAACAAAGTAAATATGGCCAGTTAAATGTACAATGATAATTCATGAAATCTAAGTAGAAGAGAGAAGAGAAAACTCCTGGGCTCAGAATATTAGCATATATAGATGAAAAAGATTCTTAAACTCATACAGTGGGCAATTAATGTAACTGGAGGATGCTGGGTGGATGAAAATGTAGTCCAGGTGGACATGAAAAGAATTTGTGACAGATGAAGACCAAAGAGGACTTCAAATTAAGAAAATAGGTGAGACCTAGAATGATGAAAGTTGATAAGATGGCGAGAAGGTGTATTATATAGAGGGTTACTGTTCAATATCAGCCATTACAGGAAAAACTCAAACATAAACAACAGCACTAATGACAATGATGATGATGGTGATGATGATAGCTTACATCTCTTATCCCACTTACCAAGAGGTAATACAGAACTACACTTTTTATCAAAATGTTACTCTTTGATAAAAACATGAGTAAATATAAACACAACAAAAAACAACCAAAAATCTTCATATATATATATTTCAAACAAACTAAATACAAAAGAGCAAACTGATTCCATAGTTATCCTTAGTATTTGTTATTAGTAAAGGTGGTGTAATTGATGGTAGAAACAAGTGCAAATGTAGGGTATTAGTTGTAGAGATATAAAGGAGAATAGAATAATTACCTGCAGCAGTAAAGCTGGGTGTGGGAGGTGGTGTTCCTTGTGACTGGCCATTGTTACTAACCTGTTGTGTACTCCCTAGGGGATGAAACATAACAGCATAGGTGTAGAATAGGTAGAAAGTCTAGGAGGGGTGCCTTATGAAATTTGTTAATATGGGTAGAGCTAGATTCTTCATATAGTACTTGTTTCATAGGTGTTGGTTGGTGGTGGGGAATAAAGAGAGAGAGGCAGATAGAAGAAAGAGACAGAGAGGGACACATTTAAGTAGAGAGATTAGTTGTTGGACAAGTGGAGATAAATAGACACTCACACAAAATAGATAATAGGTTGGTAGGTAAACAATAATATAATTAATAAGACAGGAAGACCTCTAGTAAGACAATGTGTGAGAGAGCAAGAAAGAGAGAGACACACACACACAGAGTGTGTAAGAAAGGGAGAAATTTCAGTAGACACATAGATATAAAGAGAGAGCAACAGAGAGGGGGTAAAAGTGAGGATGTAGACATGTGTGTGTCTGTCTGTGTATGTATGAGTGTGCATGCAGGTCAGAGAGAGAGAAAGAGTATGTGATGGAAATTTCCAGTGAGAAGTGGATATTAAACAAAAGAAAATTAACTGAGTCAACAGACATCTCTGAACAGCTAAAGTCTACTGATCAGTTGATCAGTATACAGAGCTCAAGATTTGACTCAATATGATGTGTGTGAGGGCATGCATGCACCACACAGTTTTCCTCACTAGACACAAATACTAGGTTAGTGCAATGCTTTTGAAAGTGAGAAAGAGCTGCATGCCCATCAGACTCTCTCATTCTTATACAATTTGCTCAGTGGTTAAGATAAAACCAAGACAACTGAACTTTTATGTGAGGTAGTAGATTGACAAAGTGACTACAAGGATCTTCAAACCTTACAGAGCCGTGTAATTTGATGCATATCCAGGCTATAAAGTATCATTCCAGTTGTATGCCCTGCATCATGGCTTCTAACCCAATATGATAGTATGTTACCACTTGCAACAGTTTCTCCTATAGGCCTGCGGTCACCAACTTCAAAACCATGAATGTTACTTATTTCTTTTATGCTTCATTTGGTCAATAAATGAAAACATGCTACTAAATACACACAAATATTTGATGTATATATGTAGACATTACTGTACAGCCTTTACCTCCTTTAGATTCATTTGCCTTTGACAAGTCTTGCTTTTCATTCGGCAGGATATCACAAGTCATCTTTCTTACCAAGCAAGCTTGGTGCAAATGCCAGTTTAGTTGCCAATGATCATTATATTCGGTCACGCGCTAGTTTAGCACTTGTGTCTAGCAAGTTCAGTATGTATAGTACATAATAAACTGATACATAGTAAGAGGTCTCGTGGTAGTGGTTGGAGTGCTCAGCACATTTGTAATAATGAAATACCATAGATCCTTAGTTTCAGGTACAAGGAAGGTGTTGTGTAAAGAGGAGCAGTCAAGGTTTTCTGCCAACAACCCTTCCCACCTTCCCCCATTCTATGACTGCATTCTTTGTTGATAAGCTGTGTAGTTAGTTGCAGTCTTCATTGATTAGTGATAGTTGAAACTTCTCAGAGCCACTGATGGTGGACCTTTTATGGCAGCAGTGGGGGTATCACACATCTATCATGATAAAATCCCACAACTTCCTTAGCTCTAGACACACAGAAAAGCTGTAGTGTAAGTGGAAGCAGGTGTAATTCTCTGTTCCCCACATGGTTGCATCTTCTGTTGAGGTGCCATATGGCTGAAATGTTGTCCTCAATGATCACCAATAGATGAACATAACTATAGGTATCATTTTATAACCTTTTCATTCATTCTCTTTTTCTTTTTACCTGTTTTTTTTTTTTTTTGAAGTTGCTAGGTCATCATCAAATCTGATGGCTGAACTACCAACATTATACACATATATAAACAGATAGATGGATATATGTGTACACACACAATTGTATCTTTATATGTATATGCCTTAAATTATAAACATGTATGCATGTATATAAGTGCTTGCACATATATCCAATACAAATAAATACATTTGTGTGTGTGTTTTATGCATAACAGACCATGAATCAGTAGAAATGAAATTTAAATAGAACAAAGCCTAGGTGGGGTGAAATAATGTAAGCCCTTTATGATGAGTGCAAAGAAGAGGGAGGGAGTTTCCTGATAGAAGGTCTTATGGTTTGTTGGCCACACATAAAAAAAGATGTACCCTAATTGTTTCCCCAATCAATCGCATACAGTAGTGACCATAAATATACAGCCGTCATAAATTATGTGACCACAGTTGTAGACATCTTAATTTTTCTGCATTTGCTTTCGTTGGAATGTCATTAATTAAACAATATTTTATATACAACACAGTGTGAATCAGAACTTGAAACAGTTGAAATATATATATATATCCACACATACACGCATATGAAATATACATGTACATGAATATATATATATATATATATATATATATATATGCATGTACATATGCACACACACACACATACACACTCACAGTTTTTGTTAATAGTTATTTTAGTAGTAATGTTATTTTATTATGTAATAGTGTGTTGATCAACTGAGATCATCCAGGCCAATTAGTAGACAAAAATCTCCTTCTAAGAGTGTTTAAAATGTAAAAAAGAAAAAGAAAAAGGAGATAATTCCATTAAGATCAGCTGATAAAAAATAAATTTAGACAAGACAGACAATGCCAAATGGAAAGGATCCGGTCTTTAAACTGGTGAAAGGAATGAGCACGATGAAGTCTTACTACACCTACTCAGTGGTGAAAAATATTGTACTAGGCATATATATATATATAGATAGATAGATATATATATAAATAGATATAGATATACATACACACACGTGTATGTATGTATGCATACATACACACAGATATGTATGCATTTTTGATTAAAAATACAGAAAAACATCAAAATTATATATATATATATATATATATATATATAAAACAATAATAAAAACACCCCAATTTGGAGAGCAAAAAAGGGGAACAATTTAACAATAACAAAATCTAAAAAATCTAAAGGAAGACATGTATTATAGTATTATGACAATGGTTTGGATGCACTGGTTAGTTAACATTAGTCCTATCACAAAACACAATATATCTGTAGGACTATTTCTTAACTTGGATCAATTCCAGTGTCAGTGGTCTTAAGGATTGGAAAGTCAGGGTGGAATGGATGTTTAGTGTTTCAAAGAGAATTTCTGCTAGCCAGGTTAATTGGGAAAATCATATTTTAACTTATAGGTTGGTAACTGAGAATTAAATATACACATGAATAAAATACTGACCTTTAGCAAATGACTTTATTAGTAAAAAAAAAAAAATGTAGGAGAAAAAAAAGGTTGCAGCTCAGAGTATATGTTCACAACGGTAAAGTGAAGTGAAGTTAAATTTAAAAGGGGAAGCCCATATGAACTGTATTTGAATTCAGAACCTAAGAAGAGAAACTAAACACCACATGTTGAATCCAGAAAGCGCTACTAATTCTGTCATAAAAATAATATTCATACTAAGAGGCTATATATTTACAGTTTATTCAGAGAAAGATGGGTAAGTGCTCATAACATTTTTACAGGGCCTTTGATACTGGTGGGTGAAGGTGCATGGCCTAGTAGTTAGGCCATGCACCTTCAGTGCTTCAAGCTTTTGAGCAAAACACTTTATTTCATGTGGCTCCAGTCTACTCAACTCAAATGAATTTCACCAATAGCTGGTAAGATAACCCTGTAATGGACCAGCATCCCATTCAGAGTTTAGCCAAACGGTCACCACTTTTAGTAGTCTGTAAGTGTGTCTAGTAGTTGAGCATGCGATGCTTAGCTAAATTAAATCTTCTTCCAGTACAGATGGTTGATCCAAAATGAAACAACATGGAGGCGACGGCAGTGCTAGTAGGGTGTGTGAAAATGCCTCCAAGAAGGTGACATTGTTTGTTCAGCCCGCTGGTTCATCAAGAGAACTTGCTGAAAAGCCAGCGTTGATGTGAGTGAAAGAACTAAATGTTGAGAGAGTTCTAAAGTGAAGGAAGTAAAACTCTCCAGTGAGAAATGGCGATTGGCATGCTTTATACAAATGCCAAATTGGAAGCAGTTCTAACCAGTCACAGAGAATAGCACAGAAGGTACAACCACACAAAATCAACTGTTAAAAATACTTGGCATTTTGTGTGGGGAGTGGTGAAGGAACAAAAATCAATCCAAAATAAACCACAAAAAAATCATGTAATTTTATTCCCTTTTCAGAAGAGGGAGAGCAAGAAAGAGGAGAGAGGGAAGAGGGGTAGAAGTGGAGTCAGATTTGATGAGAAAAATCCAAAAGGCAGTAATGAAAGTTAATTTTAAAAACACAAAATTTTATTAAAATCTGATTTGTTCACTTTCAAGTAATTCTGATGTTTATAATAACTGTTACTAATTTTGGCACAAAGCCAGCAATTCTGAGGGAAGTGGGCAAGTCAATTACATCAACCCCAGTACTTGACTGGAGGAAATGTTGCACAAAAATTTTGTCCAATGCATTAAGGATCCTGTCTGCTCATTGCCTTCCTGTTGTTAAGAATAATTCTCTGTAATTTAGGCACAAGGCCAGCAATTTTGCGGGGGAAGGAATAGTTGACACCATTAACTCCAGTACTTGACTGGTTCTTTATTTCTATGGAAAGGATGAAAGACAAAGTGACCATGGCAGATCTGAACTCAGAACATAAAGAGCTGGAACAAATATTGCAAAGTATTTTTACCAACACTAATGGTTCTGCTAATCCACAACCCTAATCATAATAATATATAATTTAGGTACAAGGTCACAAATTTGTGGAGAGAGAACAGCCAGGTATACTGACTTCATGACTTACACTTTATTTTTATCAATTTTGAAAAGATGAAAAAATGATGTTCAATTCAGTACATTTGAATTCAGAATATACATAGCCAGAAGAAATGCTGCAGTGCTCTAATACGTTAGCTAATTTACCACCTTTACAATAGTAATAATTGTCTCTAATTTAAGCAGAAGGCCAGTAATTTTGAGTGGAGGGGATTAGTCAATGCTATTGGCCACAATATTTGGCTGGTACTTTATTTCATCAACCTCGGAAAGCAGAAAGGCAAAGTTGATGCTAGCAAGATTTGAACTCAGACTGTAAAAGGGCTGCAACAAAATACCATAGTCCTAGTTCTGACTCTTCAGAAAGATCTATGTTGTGATAGTTATGCATTTCCCAACAGCATGAGTATAGTAAAGTGGCTTTAGCAATGAAATAAAACTGCTGCACTATATCACCACAACAACTACAATAATTTCTAACATTTGCTGATGCCTATCAATTTGTAAGGTGTGGGATGTATGGAATATAGAAATGATGTCAGTATATTATCAGAACAAAAGTGAAGAAATGAAATCATCAATTGAGGGATTTGAATTCCAAGTGCAAAAAGTATCATAAAGCTTTTTTGCTTGGTACTCCACTCATGTATGCCACTCCACTACCTTAACAACAGTAACTTATTTAAATGCTGTAAGGTTTATTTTCTTACTTGTTTGCTTATTTTTTTTTATTCAATAATGATATAACATATATCTTGATACATATGTTTTGATATATCAATATATTTTGACAATACCATTACAACACAAAATCATAGTTGCTAGTTTAAGAGAGGTATAATAATAATAATGACATAATATAATAAATTATAATATAACAAAATATAATGCCATGTGAAAAAAGTGATAAAAGTAATATTGTAACATTAACTCTTTTGTAATCATATTGTGGTTGAAATACACTGTCTTTGTTTCAAATAATTTTGAAAATAATGAATAATTTAGAGAAATAACTCATTATTAAGCTGATATTTGGAAAATAGTTTAAGATGAAATTCTAATGGAAGATTTTAATTTAGATGACTTTAAAACAGGAAATTTGTATCATAGACTCAGGTGGGTTTGTAAAAAAAGGGTTAAAGATCAGACAATGGTAGAACTGCACAAGTTTGCAGTACAAGTAAAGCTTGGACATCATCCAGAACAGAACATTCATGTAAAACTACCCTTGTGTCATTTTTTTTATAAGTTGCTATATGGTCAGATTTAAAAGGTTTGCAGCTTCAGTTGCAGATAATTGGGTAGATAATTGGCATTCAAATCGAAATACATTTTATTTGCTGATGTAATGATGGATTTTCCATGCAGTCACCCAACTTGCTTGAGATAGCAGCCCTCAAATCACACTTTATAATATATAAAAGGAATGACACATTTATAGTGTGCCTGAAAAAGTCATAATTGGGATACTTTTAATTCTAGGTTTGCAGGCTCAGAAACGATAGTTGGTTTAAACAATAAGACAATTATTTCATCTGGGTTAGGCATGGGATATCTGTTATCAATTTCAACAAAATCTGGATGAAACTGGAAGAACATATGAATGACTGCCATGTGTAGGTTTTTACTCATATTTATACTGAAGTTCAGGAGATACTTGGGGCACTAATCTAATAAGCTAAGTCAACTTGAAGTGGGGACTATGAAATGTTAAAGCAACTGACAATAAATGTTTTTAAAAATGCATTAACTTCATGTGGTTTCTTTGTCACATTCTACTTATGATTACAGGTTGTGGCACATACATTGATGTCAAGTCATTTAGGGTTAGAAAATGAATACACACACAAAACATACTAAAGAACCCACATAATAACAATACTTTGGGAGTTGGTTTCAATTTGAGAAAACATTATATATATATATATATATATATATATATAATATATATATATATATATATATATATATATATATATATATAATGTATGTATGTATAAATTGTATACATAGAAAGATAGAAAGAAGTATAAAGAATAGAAAAAGAATGAAAAGGTGGATAAGAGAATGTTAGTGAAAGAAGTAAAAGTACAATCCCAAACCAAAAGGATCAACCCTTTCTCAAAGGTAAAATAGATAAAAAAAAATCTTTGATATGTCTAAGATTTTGACATTTCAAAAATTAGGCTCACACTCTCTCTCTCCCTCACACACACACACACACACACACACACACACAGAGTATGTTAAAAAATTCTTCAAAGAAAGGATATATTTCTGTAGAGAAATTAGCTATTTGAAAATATTTCTTAGAGATAATGATATTTAAATTTCTCTTCATAAATGTGATAGCTAAGCTGAATATTAGATAAAAAAAAAAAATCATGGAATCAATTTCAAAAGTATTTATTTCTGCAATTGCTGTGCTAAATATATAATACTTACTTAAGAATGTACTAATTAAATCTAGGATACTCTAACAGTTGTTAAAGGTCAGTGAAACAACTATGCAAACCGTATGAGAAAACCTTCATGAAGTTATTTAGTCACATGTAATATGGGAATTTTCCTCAACAAACTCTTTATAAGACCAAGTCAATAAGGGATCCTCAATGTAGTTATTCAACCTGCTAGAAATAAGAGCCAAATCTCCCTTATACTATGTCCTACACCTTAAAAAAAGGAAGGACACACTGAATAACATACATCAGAAATACTAAATGAATAAAACCTGAAGTGGTCGTGATTGAAATGCCTTGCTGCATGAATCTGCTGGGTCAGGTTTAATATGGAGTTAAACAATAACTCCCAACAAACTTAAAAAACAAAAGAGTGGCTGCCATAAGCATGTCCAGTGACTTGGTTAATTGACAAGCTCAGTGTAAAGGCCAAATCTCTCTCAATAAAATTCTTACCATCATTAAGAGAGAGGTTGAATAACCCACAAATGGAACTGCTACATAATAACATGGCCTGTAAAATGCAGCAGTTACACTATATAACCTCTAACATTACTGTAATGTGTGTTTTAGTCTCTTTTTCAATTAATTTTTATTTATGATGATGATCATCAACTTTTAATATCCATCTTCCAATGCAAAGGGTTGGATTGTTTGACAAGATCCAACGGGTCAGCGGACTGCATTGTGCTTCAATGTCTTGCTTTGGCATGATTTCTATGGCTGGATGCCCTTCCTAATTCAAAACCTCTTTACAGTGTTCTGGGTGCTTTTCTACAGCACCAGTACAAATGTAGTTTCTATGTAGCCTGTAAAACTAAGATCCCCTTTGAAGGTGTGAGTCTATAGTAGCGAAGGCAGCCTTTAAGCTGAGTTATGAAAGGGTTAAAAAATGAGAGAAGGGGTTGGAACAGATTTCTTTAATTTTTTCAATTTCTTCACTTTCAGTTCCTCAACACTTTTGTTTTACACAAAAACTTTGGAAAATTTGTAAAACTTTTACTTTTCTAAAAACAGATATTGTCTTATTTTAACATTAAGTTCTATACTGAAGATGAGATAACCATAACTAGATTGTTGGTCAAATGATTCATTATTATCTTCCAGTTCACTAGAGGTCTACTGAAGCAGAGCTGACCAACAACAACAGCAACAACGATGACAACAACAGCTACAGCTACAACTGATATCAGTAAAACAAATCCTGTCTCAACTTGAGCTCGCTCTCTTCTTCATCATATGTGTTATGTGTTTCTCTCTTTGATCCCTTAGATTCATATTTAGATCAACAGATTGTCATGCAGTAATAGAATATACCTGGTAGATAATTAATAAAATTAAACAAATGAATAATTATAAATAAAAATAAAGCAAATATTGAAGTGGTTTTAGGATGACTGCTTTAATAAAGTCACATAATCAGCATCCATATTGATAAAAATCTCATGAATGCAGATTTTAGGAAGTTTTTTTTTTTGTTCTTTAATAATTTAGATGTATTAAACCAGGTCTATTCTATCGGTTTATAAGTAGAAAGTTATATCTTAGTTCAAATATCATGCAGCTTTATCAGCCAGGTTATTTATTCTCCAGATGTTGGTTGGAAGAAATTTGCATACAAATAAGACCATATTACTTCCCTTATCTTACTGAAGCCAGACAGTAACAATTCTTTGAATACTGTGTTGGAGCTAGCCAACAAATAGCAGTTACCACTGGAGCCAGTAAGCAGAGGATCCTTATTCTGTAAACTGTTCACTAATATTCTATAATTTAGCACTGACAATGATAAATGATAAACGAACTCAAGTGTTGTACCTAACTGGAGTTAGTCACCTTCCACTTGTTATTCCTCTCTTCACAAAACTGTGAACCTAATCTGGAATCTAAGTGACAAACTTCTGTCTTGATTGTTCTATTCAGTAGTACTTAGAATCTGTTTGTAAACGTTGACTGTCAAGGAACTAGTAGCGTTTCTACAAATAAATTAAGAACTGTGGGGAGTCATTAGTATGATAAGGGAGAAACTATTACCATTATTATTGAATAAAAATTATGACTATTATTAAATAAAGTACTGTCAGAGTTGCTGAAGATTTAAATTTTGAACTTGCTGAGGTCACATTACTGACATTAATTCTCTGAATAAGTCATTTAGCAGCTTGTAGGATGACCTCTAAAACCATCCGTGATAGAAGTTTCAAATATTCTACCTGTTGGTTACAAACTGTCTCCCACTGTCTATGCCCTTCTTACTTCATTAAACAAGCAAGTGAAAGAGAAACAGACCCATTTCTTCCTTTCCGTGTCTGGTGTTAATATATATATATATATATTTAAATATATATATATATATATATACACACATACATACATACAAGTATGTATATACAAGAATATATATATATATATATATATATATATATATATATATGTATAAAAGTTAATGCCATATTTTGGCTTCAGTATGTATTATTTAGAGCAAGCTCAGGCATGCAGAAGGAAAAATGTAGGTTACTAACCTTTCACCCCTTTTTTTAATGACAAAACAGAAAATAATAATTAAGAAAATCTCGTTAACAATGGCAGACAACAATTTCAATTACAGAGGAAATAGATATTCAAAATAGAAAACAGATTTTATGTCATATTGAAGTGAAATTTAGAAATATATGTGTAAATATAATAGATGAAGAGAGAGAGAGAGAGAGAGAGAGAGAGAGAGAGAGAGAGAGAGAGAGAGAGAGAAGAGAGAGAGAAAGAGAAAGAGAGAGAGAGAGAAAGAGAGAAAATAGCAAAAGTACACATGCACACTAATATGTACATTTGCATTACAAATCTTCTAGATGTTTTAATCAATAACTGCGGTGGTTGTAACTACACTTCCTGCTAATAAAAGGTAACTCTAGCATAGAATAGATAAAATAATAATGATAATAATGGCTTCTAGTGCTACTTTAACATATAATAATTATGATATTAATTATAATAAAAAAATTATAAATGAGTAGATAAATAAACCGTCCAGCACACATTCAGAGTTCATGCATTACTGCTTTGTGGATTTAAATTGCAGGGCAGATCTGGCTATCAGTGAGCATGCTGTGAAGACTGATCCACTGCCCTTCTTTGGTAAGGAAGAATGAATAGTAGTCTTGCATTACCTGATAACTATGATAAAGGATGTTGTGTGTGTGTGTGTGTGTGGTGGTGGGGTACAATTTAAACATTTATAGGCAGAGCTTTTTCCTTAGTTCAAAGTCTCATCAAGTCATTCAAGTTCTGCTTTAGAAAGAAAGTGAAAGTAGAATGGGAGGTGTTTCCTTCCAATATGTCTTATGAAAGGTGCATGTAAATGCCTAAATTTGGTGTACTCTAACAATGCAGCAAGAACTGGGAGAAGGGACTTGCCTTTGGTAATCCAGGGTTATGTTTCGGGTGTCCTATGAGGTTGCCCCATGTATCCTTGGGATCCTTCTCTTATTATATTGTTATTTCAATTTACTCTTACTTTTTATTTTTGTAGTCTCTTTATTATTGTGTCTTTACTATTATTGTTAATTCCAGTCTTTTACTTGATGCAAGTTGCTCACTGTTTTTTATTTGTTGTTTTACTTTTGTATGTCATCTTTGAACTATCCTCAAAATTTTGGAATAATAGAAGAAATCATTATTTTTCTAGAATCCATTGCTCATACACACAAATCCTCCAGGTAATATATATATATAAGCAGGAATATATATTCCTATATTATAGGTAAATATGATAGAAGCAGTGCATGTGTGTCTGAACTGTAAATTCAGTGGATGTTTCATAATTATGAGTCAGTTAATGACTATAATTTATCTCACTACCTGAAAAGAAGAGTTGAAGTATCTTTTCCTTTCCGTTTCCTTTTGCTTGTTGTGTCATCCCCCCCTGCCCCACACTTAAATGAGTTTTGCTTCTCCCATCAAGAATCATTTTAACAAAAATCTAAAACAAGAGAATGTATAATTGTGATATCAAAGAGATTAAAAATTTATTTGTGCAATTAAAAAATAAAGAAATCATTACAAAAAATAATACAACAGTAATAATAATAATAATGATGATAATAATATAAATTGTTTCTAACATAGACACATAGACACAAGGCTAGAAATTTGAAAGGGCTAGTCAATAAAACTGACCCCAGTACAGACTGGTACTTTATTTTATCAACCTCTAGAGGGATGAAAGGCAAGGTTGACCTTAGTGGAATTTGAACTCCAAATGTAGAGCCATTTTGTCCGATGCTCTACTGATTCTGCCAAAGGAGTACAAACAATTGTAGAAAATGAAAAGAAGAATATAAATCCATATAAAAACTATGTTTACAGATTAATTTACCTTTTTGTACAAATGGGTTTGTTTCAGGAAGCAAATAGTAATTATACACACCTTGTATAGTTTGTGAGTTAAAAATTGTAATCTTCCAGTTTATATATTATTTAAAGAGGATTTAACACCTGTGCATGTGAGTGTATATATACATACATATTTTACATATATAGTAATTTCTTTTGTGTTATATATATATATATATTATATCAGGTTCACTTCCCATTCCTTTTCATATCTAATTAAAATTTTAATTAATTAAGATTCATTGCTTGTTCTCCTCTGGCATTTTATGACCGAAATTAGCCATTTGGAAAACAATCATTCTCATGGCTGAGATTGTAATTTTGATTAATTAAAATTTCTTGGCTTACTATATCAAGGATGCTAGTGTCCACTTTACTCACAAATTTTCATGCAGCAAACACCCTTGAATATTTTTTCACAGTCATTCTCTTACATATATATATATATTATACACACATGTGTGTGCACATGTGCAAGTATGTATGTCTTTGTGTGTATCAAAATGCTAAGTAAGAATAATATACAATGAATACACAAGTATGCGAGAAAGAGAACAATTTAAGGAGAAGCCAAGCAGGAAAACCAAGAGATTTTGTATAAAAATACAAAATCTCTTGGTTATACCCACTATGATAAATCCATTTGCAAGCCCAGTCATGACATTACAGGGACGGAAAATGGAGCTGTGACAATCATAGTTTCCCATGGTTTACCATGAGTTTCCCACCTCTACCAACAATATCCACCATAGATGTGTGTATATATCATCAACATTTTCAAACTGACATAGATCTGATGGGTTGTCATGATCCATATCAGTTCTAATTTGGAGGTACACTTCTAGATGGGTTACAGGACCACACCTTGCTTATTCAGTTTCTGTGGCTGGATGCCCTTTTCAACACCAATCACTTTCCAGAATGCACTGCATTCATTTTCACATGGTACCAGCACTAGGGTGGTTGTCAGCTTTCCAGAAAGTTCAAAGAGCCCTCTCCACTCTACATTATCTCTGTTCATTTGCCAAGCACTTTACAGAGTGTACTGGATATATTTTATCAGGGAATCAGCACTAAAGAGGTTCCTTTGTCTCTTGCAAGACAAGTTATCTCTGTTTGCTCAGAGCAAACATGACCAAGAGTGTAAATAGAAAAAAGAGGATAAGAATGAGTGATGAAAGGAGACAGAGTGGTAAGAACAAGGTGATTGAGTAATGGAAAACCATGACAGGTAGCTCCATGTTAAGAAGAGACAATGTGATAAACAGAGGGAGATTGATGCATGTCAACAAAGAGTGACAGGGGATGACATAGAATAAAGGAGAATGAAGGATTGAAGGATAGCAATAAAAATGGGTGGTCATAAGTGAGAGAGCAACTTATGGGTAGCAGCAAAGATCAGCAATGGTAAGAGAGAGTGACTGAGTGAGTGGGAGATGTCAATGAACTGCAAAATGAGGGTGAGAAAATTATGATAATCCACAAAGGAGTAGTAAGTATTGAACACATTTCCGAGGCTTTCCTTTGTTACACAGATGTCATAATAAAAGAGAGGGACAGAGTGATGGAGAAAGAAAGGTATAATGATAAACAGTAGTGGTTGGTGGGACTGACCACACACACACACTCATATGTCATCTAAGTCAATTCATAAATGCCTCACCAATTTGTTTCAGTACATCTTTGTGGACGAGAAGCTATCTCCACACTAAATATTTGTAAAGAGAACCACAGTCAAATGCAAAATATTTCCTTTTCCCATGGCTCATATTAAGGAAACCAAACTGAAAGTTGTTGATGAATGATTTTGAAATGTAAATACATAAGTATAAATTTAGGAAGAGAATGAATAGTGAAGAATACTCTGTAGATAAACCATGAGATATGAGTTCAATCTCACTTAACTCTGTTGTTAATTGTTCTCTCTCTGCAAGTGTAAACATTTGCAAAAATTTCTATTTTTATATTTGTGTGTGTATGTATATGGGTATGTGTGGATAGATTAGATAGATTGATATGCAAGCATATATATATATGTATGTAAATACACGCACAAACACAAAAATACGATTTATTAGGAATGAAATTCTTTTTTGCATATGTTTTAGAATGCATAACTGGAAAGTCAATGAACCACTTTAATGTTGAGCTGTTTACAATTTTGACCTGGTGAGAGACATCAGACAATCAGATGAGCTGAACATTAAACTGGTCAATAGACTTTGTCATGTATTTAGCCAAACATGCCATATATTAATATATTTCCACATGCGTATGTAAGTGTAGTATAGGATGTAGTGGTTAAATTCAAACTTCTAAACAGTCTCCCATAAATCTTGGGTAATTAAGCTTGTGCCATATTCTGTTTAAAAGCAAACAAACCCAATATAAAAAAAAAAGAAAAACACTGCAACTATGATTAATAGAAAAGAACTTCAATTATAAAGAACTTATAAATGGTTACACAAGGTTAATAACTAGGTTCTTGTTAGGATATAACAAGAATATAAAAGGATGGATAAAAGAGTGCAACAATGGGGGCTCATCCTGAATTTTTATGACAACTCTGCATCCATAGTTACACAAGACTATAAATCAGTTTGTTGATTTTATTCCTCAGGTAATGCATTCATTGTTAACTAGAAGAATGACAACAGCAACATAAATTAACTCAAGTATGGATACAAGCTTGTTATAGTCATTATTTTAGTGTGTGCATGTGGGAGTGTGATTTTTATTTTTAAATGGTTGTCTTTGAAAATGGATAAATAGTTGTTGAATGAATTCTAATTCTACATAAGTATTGATCTTGTTACTATGGAGATATATCAGAGCACTGTATGAAGTTGTATGTAAGGCATATTTGAGACCTGCAACAACAGAACAGAAAAACTGACAGAGTTCTTAACATGCCACTTTTTAGACATCAAAATAGATGCCCTGATGAACATCCAAAATTAATAATAATAATAATAATAATAGTAATAGTAATAATGATAATAATAATAATAATAATAATAATAATAATAATAATAATAAAAAAGAACAATAATGATGATGATGTTTATCAGGGACTGAAATAAGACTGCATACCATCCAAAGTTTAAGTGACAGAGTTGAGTTATAGTTAATATGATCATAATTTTTTGGACTATTAACCCCACCTTTAGAGATGGAACATATTTTAACTACACTGTTTCTACTTTTCTAAAAATAGTTTTTCCCTCTTTGAGAACTGAAACAATGATACTGAATCAGCTCATGGATAAAGTTTAAAAATATGTTATGATGATATAGATAGAAGAGAATTCTAAGATTTCAGGTATTTTGTGAACTTTACTGAACAGAGGTCTGTTAACACAGATGGTCATTAGTTCTTTTAGATTCTGGTATCTTTCTCAGCTCCTTGGTAGCTTCTTTGATTCTATAGTAGATAATCCTAATAATAATTTCTAATTTTGCCACAATAGCAGAAATACTGGAGGATAGTGTGTTTGATTTAATCAACCCTCATTGCATAGAGTTGATTAAATCAAAAGGCAAAACTGAACACTACACAGATATTTTGTCTGATATGCTACTGGTTCTGTAATCTTTCACTGAAGCTTTGCTTAGTAAGGATAAGAAAAAATTCAACGTTGAGACTTTGATGCCTCTTCTAGCATCATTAGAACACTAACTTCCAATTGGGAACCAAAAGCAGGTCTGCTGTCTCTTTCTATTCATTGAGGATTAACTGTACCATTTGAACATCAGTCAGAAGAAAGAAGCTAGTTGTGAGGATGATGATAGCAAGCGATAAGAAATCAGTGTATCAGAGTTAAAATCTCCGATGTGCTTGAGGTGCTCCATACATAGGTGTTGAGAACAGGTTTTCAAAACCAACATTATCTGAGATGTTGTGGAGATTGTAGTCAGATGCTGACATTTGATTGCAACCAGGTGCTAAATGAGTATTGTGTTTTCTGTTTAAAAAGTGGGACTGAGTATGTGCATATCTGGGATCCCTGACATATGACACTGGCACCAAAGGGTCAATATCACACAAAGATGGCATTGAAATACTACCATATATACTTGCTGGCTGTGGCATAGGTACTGAATGAAGAACAGCATACTCAGAGGATCTATCATAAAACTGTTCAAAACGAGTCTTAGGGTTCACAGGTGAATATTGAGGAGATTGCATGTAGTGTTGTCTTTGATTTTGGCCACCTGGGAAATATTTCATTTGATCATAGGAATACTGAGGTTGAAGTTCATGTAGATCTTTAAATCCTAGCTTACTATGACTTGGTGTTGATCTTAAGAAAGGTAAGTTGGAAGCATAATTAGTGATTTGGACATCAGAACTTGTTTTGAAGCGATGTGGAGAAAACTGGGCATTTGGTTTAGCTACCATAGTTACTGGTTGCAATTTGGGCAAACCAATGCCTCTGTCATTAAAAACAGGTACTTCAAAGGGACGGTGAAGTTTGTTCATGCCTGTTTTCTTTGAAGTTTGCTCTGGCTGATATGGAGGGGTGGTATGGAACGTAGGTGATTCCTCAGGTAGATCAATTGGTTTTGCTCTCATTGGAGCTCTACGATGTGGCCTGGAAACCAAACTGGGAGATGGTGTTGAAGCTGTATCCGAGTAATTTAATGGAGGAGCGGAAGGTTGAGGCCGAGCTGGTGCTTGATCTTCTCCATATTTGTCCAATGTTCTTTGTTCATTCAAATCTTCCAAACTACTTTCACTAGAGTCTATCAACAATGACATAAATAAACAAGATTTAAGAGAAAATAGACTAGAATAGAGATATATGTTCCCACAAGGTTGCAAACTGGTAACTAAGAGTAGTGCTGAAGTATACAATGGCTAAGGGTGCTATATGAAGTCTCAAAGCTTCACATATTTTGCATTTTGATAGGGAAAATGGCATGAGAGGTTTCATAATGATGAGGTTGGCCACTTGAGGACTGTGAATCTAATACAAAAGGTGAAATGTATCAAAATTAATGTTTTAAGATGCTGTAAAGTATGAGGATAACTAATAAGAGGTATGAACTAATGAGTGAGAGAGACAATAGTAAAGATAAGACTACTGATTAACAGCTAGAATGATTTTAAATCACAATCTGAACATGCTTGTGAAAGAAACTCAGCTTAAAGGTCGATAAACATTGTGTTTATTTTCACACACACTACACTAAACAAACATGGCATAACAAAGTACAGAGTGTTCAATAGAAAATTGGTTACATTACTATACAGTTACCTATTCAACCATAAATCCAGGCACAAGGACACCACACTATATATATATATATATATATGTGTGTGTGTGTGTGTGTGTGTATAATATCAATTTATTCATACTCTCACAACATGGCCACAGTTGTTTCATTAAAGGTGTCATCAGAGATGCTTCATGATTGTGAACTCAGTGTGTAATGATAAGGATAGGATAAAGAGATGTCAGATGGGGAGATTTAAGTGCAAAATAGATGGTGGGGGGGGGGAAGAGTACAAGGTGTAGGTAGTCAGAGAAGGGAATAGAAATAGACAAGGGAAGAAAGGAAGAGAGTGAAAGGGGAAAGAAAGGAGACTTATTTCTAAAGTTGATGGGTATGTAAAATTAGGAGTAGGATTGGTGGTAAGATTATGGTAGAAAGGCAGTTCAGTGGGCAGGTTATATATGGATAAGGGATTCATACAAACCCACCAGTGCCAGGGTTCTAAGTTTGAATAAGAATTGTTCCTTTCATATTTCTTTGACTTTGTGGCTCCGTTGTGTGTAGAGATGTCATAGACTGATAAGTGGATCATAGATTGGTCTGTTGTACTGAAGTGTGTGGTTATGAGTTGACCTGAGATATATAGTAGGAAACTGAATGTGTGTGCAAAAGCGAATAGCAAAGCAATGGTTTGATTTGCTTGTGTAAAAAGTACCCTAAAGATTGTAGATGATGCAGTATATCACACTGACAGATGTGCAGCAGAAGCTTTGTGTGAGGTGGTACTGTGACTTAAGGGCAGTGATAACTGTAGAAATAACAGGTGAATGCATTTAAAAGTGCTTGACTGTGTATGGACAAGTGCCATGGGACTTATAATTAGCTGAGGTCTTGCCAAGGTTTGAATCTGTCTTAAAGAAGTGGTGTAAGAAAGATCAGAGCAGTTGTAAGAGTCAGAGAGTAGTATTTAGAAGTTATGGATACATGTGTTATACAATAGAAGAGTGGACAAGTAGAAAGGGAAGGAAACGGAATCTGGTCTGTAGGTGCACATTGAGAGTAGGGGTGGGATAGAGTAGTTGATGACCTGAGCATGGTAGAGTGTAGAGTCCACAACCAATTGAAGGTATTCTTGATGAAAGAAGAAATGTCACATTGACACATTGAGATTCAAAATCTGAATCAATGTTGCAGATAAGGATAGAGGAATTGAGGAAATGATATGCATTCATATATATTTTTTCTTTGTTTATTTTTACATCTGTTTTTCCATGCTTGTATGTGTGAGATGAACATAATATGGAGTTAATGTTTTATAGCTGGATGCTCTTCCTGTTGCTAGCCCTTAGAGGATTTTCAAGGAAACAATCTCTTATTTGAAGGTGCAAAGGCAGCACACATGGAGAAATGACATCACTGCTTACAGCTTTTGAAGAAGTGCAAATGTAAATAAACACAGATAAAGATATGCACACACACACTCACACATACAAACACACATGTGGTTCACTTCTTTCAGTTTCCGTCTGCCACATCTACTCACAAAGCCTTGATTGGCTTGGGGCTATAGCAGAAGATCCATGCCCAAAGTACCATGCAATGGGATTGAATTCAAAGCCACATGATTGGGAAGGGAACTCTTAACCACAGTCACAGCTGTACCTTAATAATAATGTACATACACACACAAATACATACATATATTAACATATATATATGTACGTTGCACTCACATATAACTATATACATATTACGAAGACATTTGACTTAAATTTAGATCCTCCTACATTGAAATTCATAATACATCAGGCTTCTCCTAGTATGGTCAATCTGCTGCAGTTCTTCCACAATCTTCTAACCGGTCCTCACACATCTGAAATCTTCCTAGCATGTCCAGTACTGGTTGTTTTGGCTCTTTCATTTAACATCTCACAGTGGCCCTGTCAATGCATTCCCTGTTTGCTTATTGGCTGGCACATTGTCCTTTTCCATTGAAATATGGAGAAATTAGCAAAACCATTGCACAATTTATTCAGTACAGATACTTATTATTGGCAAGATTTGGTGCATATGCTGGAATACAGCACCTGCTTAGCCAAATCTACTGTTCACATTTTCTACAACCTGCTGTCAGATAAAGGTGGAAAGCTGAATTTTGCATAACTTTGAATATGCAAAATCTTTGTATATAAACTTTCTTGCTTGTACACACAAACAAATGTTTATGAAACTGCATATACATATATGTAGAGATATGTGCATGCAGGGACACTTACATGGACAGAAGTATAAATCTTAACCTAGGCTCTCAACATTTTATGTAGTCATATAATTACATTCTCCTTTCCAGGACTGACTGACACAGCCAATTTGAGAGGGAGAGAGAGAGAGAGAGAGAGAGAGAGAGAGAGAGAGAGAGAGAGAGAGAGAGAGAGGTATTAACTCCACAAAAGGTAAAATTGATTACACCAGGTATTGAACTTAGCATGAGGATTACAAGAAGGCTATCTATCTGGTGTTCTAATGACTTGGCTACATCACTCCTTATAATACATACATAGAGAAATTTATAAACATGCACATATATGTACATACATCTCACTATGCCTCACCTGATCTTCCTATTTCACATCAACTCTTTTATTGTACTGTAGCTCTCTCCCTTTTATGTATTGCCCCTAATTCATCTGCTTCTCTCTGACCCATTCCTGTTTCTTTTACCCTCACCTATACTGAGATTCACCACTGACCATGCTTTCACCGATGCTCGCCATTCACCAAATTCTCTTCCATTCTAATCTCTACTATCTGTCACTCTCATAAACCTACCAATGCAGCTATCCTTGGTTCTTGATTCTCTCTCCCTATTCTCTTTATCCACCTTCTTGCACATTGAGGGGACACCCTGGCATTTCATCTCCCCCATCCTTTCTCCCTTTCTAGTGATGTGTAGCTACGCAACTCCTGTACAGTTAGACACCTGATCCTGTCCTTCAATTTAACTTCAGTCTCTCAACAATTAATACTGCACCCCAACATTGTTGAGAGTTCATGTCTTGCAACTTACTTGGTGACCTAACTTGTGATGGTGCCATGAAAAACACATCCAGTGCATATTGTAGAATAGTTGGCATTAGAAAGTACATTCAGCCATAGAAATTATGTCAAAGCAGATGCTGGAGTTCAACATAGTCCTCTAACCCATCAGATCCTGTTGAACCATCCAACTAATGCCAGCATGGAGAAACAAGAACATTAAATATGCGTGTGTATGTGTGTTTGTGTGTGTGTGTGTGTGTGTGTGTGTGTGTATGTATGTATAGATAGGTACATATACATACACAATTATATACATATGTAAATGGCCATTTATAGGTAAATACATTATTATATATATATATATATATATATATATATATATATATATATATACATATGCAAATATATATGTGATAATATATAACTAATATATCAAAATAGTGCCTAAGTGCTATAAAATATATTTACTGAATTTAAGAGCCCACTTATTAATCTATTGTTAACCCAGTTTATTATTATAATGCAATACCCATAAGTGGAATGTATTCACATATATATAAAAATTGGCTAAAATGAATGTCCGGAGCAACAAGTTCAAAAGAGGAAGAAGCAAAAATTACATAGATTCTTTTATAATTTCACTCTACAGCTGTTTCAATGACAAACATATAAAATATCATCGATCATATATTACTTAAGATATAACAAATACATCCTTAATTCAAAATTGATAAACAAGATATTCCATCAGGAGAGAAAAACGAAATATCTAAAATTAAAATATATATTTCATTCTTAATCCCTGATGAAATGGTTTATACAATACATTTAAATAAATTATGTACTTTTATATATTTATTATTGATTCTATATAGTAATGATGTAACTATATGAATGATGTTTGTGATTTTGCTGCTGAAACAGCTGTAGAATTTAGAATGAAATGATGCATCTCTGAAATCTTTGCCTTTTCACTATTCTAAATATACATGCATTCGTATGTATGTATGTACGTACATATCTATGTATGTATGTATCTACATATGTACATATGTATGTATGTATCTATCTATCTGTATGTATACATACACACCTGTGAGCATATATATACATACACACTTTGGCATCAAGACTTATACCAAACCCCAAACAGGATGTTACTACAGTGTACAAAGATCCTCACCACTCCATCTAGAGTAAGGGCCAAGTACTGCACAATAGCTTGGTATTCAAGAGCCAACAATTGTTTAATATCCGGTCAAAGAACCCAGGGGATCTACATGGAATGGAGATAGAAGCTTTCAAGAAGCACCATGACCTTCTGCACTTGAAGATCCCAAATGAGCCTATATCACAGCAAGAAACTGAAATGTGGGCAGCAATATCAAACTTAGTAATTCATCACAAGCTAACCACATGAGAATAGCTTTTGAAATGATGATGTTAATGGCAGTGACCTAGCATTGCCACAGCCTTTGGGCTGGAACATATAAAGCAATACATGCACACAGACACACACACACACATATAAAGAAATAGACATGCATTTGGTCTTTGTTGATAGGCTCAACTGAAGTAGATTTCTTGCAACTTTACTACTCAATATATGAAGCAAATGTAGATTTTCAGGTTTTGTATTCAAGATGTTACAGTATGTTCATTTCAACGTTGTAATTTTATCAAGAATAACATGTGATTCAAGGAATTATTTTTGTATATTTATATTGTACGATAGCTGACCTCCTCAGCCTCAAAGTAAAATGCCCACAACCAATACTGTCTCTTAAAAGAGAAGTTTTATTATAATAATGTGCATCTATAAGAATGTTAAGAATAAAGTACATAGAAATTAGATCAATTGTATCAGGTCAAAATGGCTATCTATGCAATGCATTTCAAACATGGCTGAAGGGAAGTAACTACACTCTAATCAATTGAATCTTTAATTAGAAATGATGTATATGATTTTTTTATCTTTATGTGGCCTAATAGGTGGATTGAATTAATCGTATATCGGTTTTATTTAAGAGTAATGCCTACCTTATAAGGTATTCTGTTTGCTCAGTTAGATTAATATGATAATAATGATAACATTGATGGTAGCTATGACTATATTTGTAAGGGAAAAGAAAGTTTATGTAGATTTTGCACAATATCTCTGGTTTTATCAACAGTAATAATGATAGTAAATTAATACTTTAAGGAGAGCTGTAATAGAAGAATACAGAATAATACAAGTGAGATATCAAGCAATCTCTGCACTTGAAAGAAACTAATATAGAATACAACCTCCAGTGGAAAATTCTAGCTATGGCTACACCAGGAATACAATATATTTCATGTTTAGAAGAAGCATCATATATCCTCTTAGCAAAAGTACGTTTTAATTTTAAAAATCTGAGATAGTACCAGCTTGCAAGCATGCAATTTACTGAACTTAGCTGAATTATAAATTCTATCAAAATCCAGGAGGTTAATCTAATCAGCATACCACAGAGCACTGTACTGCAGCATCTTAACATACAGTACATCATTATATAGAATACCATTGTACAACAATAATACTTGATATGAGTGCCAATAAATTTATATTTAATATGAGCATAGATATCTTTTTTGTTGCCATTATTTTATTAGTTTCATTTTTGTAAATTTCAGAGCAACTTAGATGCTAAATGGTTCAGACATTTCAGTTAAGTGGCAGTCAACAAATTGACAAAGGTCCTTTACTGCTTCCTCTCCTGTGCCTTACATAGACAAGACTTTCCCTAATATCCTTACTGTACCAAGAAGTGCTCTCTTTGCAGCAGTTCTGATTTTATTTACCTAGTCCTTAAAAATGTCCAATATGCAGCCCAGTGCTCTGATCACCACTAGAATCATTAACACATTACTATTATTAAGGCAGCAAAACGGCAGAATCATTAGGACAATGGAAAAGATTCATTATTGTATATGTTCTGAGTGATGATTTCAAAAGCATTGTCCTTCATCATTTTGTGATCAATAAAGTACCAGTCAAATCCTGGGGTCAATAGTATTAGCTAGCTCATGTTGAAATGCTAGCCTTGTGCTCATATTAGAAATAATAGCTATTATTATTATTATTATTATCATTATTATTATTATTATAAAGGCAGCAAGCTTGTAGAATTGTTAGCATGCCAGCCAAAATGCTTAGCAGTATTTCGTCTGTCACTACATTCTGAGTACAAATTTTGCCAAGGTTGACTATGCTTGCGATCCTTTCGGGATTGATAAATTAAATACCAGTGAAATACTGGGGTCGATGTAACTGACTAGTTCCCTCCCCCAAAATTTCAGGCCCTGTGCCTATAGTAGAAAGGATTATCATTATTATTAACAGTTGCATCATTTTACTCTGATGAATAAAGATATTGGCTGTATTGAGACTTTAATTTGCCATGAGGTAGGTCAATATACACCTTATTTGAAGAGCTTGGGTTACATTGCCTTGGTAAACTACTATATTTTTTTCAAGCAGTTGGAAGTGATAAGACAATTACATTCAGATTTATAGGCACTACTGGAATTTTCCCAAGGTTTAATACTATTATTTTTATATACTTTGGTTGAGTTAGGGGAGGTTATGGTCTGTGTTATCTTAGGAGTTGTAGAATATGATAGTTAACTATATTTCATTTAACAAAATCAAAAATATTTCTGTTAACCTGATACAAGCGATCTGCTTTATTTATTTTGTTCTTAGATACTTTAATATTTTGGTAGAAGTACATTATTATGATAATACTTTGCTTTAATTCTTTAGCTTTTAAACTGGCTATATCTGTCCCAAATGCTCTACCTGTTTTTGTTCAAACTGGCCAGATCCAGCCTCTCTCACCTACCTTACAATGTCATTCTAAACATAAAAGATTACATCTTCAAAATCTTGAACATACAAGGTGGCACATGATTAATTTTTTAAAATGTGAATAAATAAGCATTACATTTGATAAATTAATCTGGATGTTAAAGGCTTAAGAGATAGTTTTGGAAAGGATATCTTCACTTTTTTGCTTAAAGGTTCAGCCATCATATTGATTAAATATCAGAAAACTACACTAGCACATACACAAAAAGAAGCCTATGGGGTTGAAATGCTCATAATGTAATAATTTATATATATATATATATATATATATATATATATATACACATATATACACACACACACACACAAACACATATGTGTGTGTGTATCTATCTCTATACACAAACACATACAAATGCTTCTGAAATGATATGTGGAAAATTTCATTTAATATTTGTATAGTTTTACACAAATGTTCTTTATTTGCATAAACTAGCATGTTGATTGATGTAACAATATCACTAATTATTGAAATGGTTGTAACTGGTTAATAAATGTGATACTGTCATTTGTATTCTTTTGTCTATGTTTACAGTCTGTGAGGGATGCACCAATCTCATAATTAGTATATTTCCTTGGATTTCAAATTTGTATGCATCTTTTGGATAAATGAAATACTAATTCTAATTTTCCTTCCTATACATTCTGTTAGATTGGATTTCACATGGAGTGCTAACTGAGATACTCACTTAGATTTCCTAAATCTCTATCCCTTTGCTATATGTGTGTGTGTGTATCATTTTTAATCAGCAGAAACTTACAAAAGTCACACAAGGGCTAAAAGTGACTCAAGGGCATGAGACGAAACCTTTGGTTGTCAAGTCACTTTTGGAACTTTCTGATGATTAAAAATAATAAAAATATATATAGACATATAATAGTTACAGGTGTGGTTAAGAGGTTCAATGATTTCAGATTCAGCCCAACTGTTCAACAGCTCAAGCAGGTGCTTTCTAGCATAACCCCAAGCTGACCAAGGCTTTCTCAATGGATTTGGCAAACAGAAACTGAAAGAAGCCCATCATATATATGTGATTATATGTGTGTGTGTGCGCGCGTGCGAACATGTATATGCCTATGTGTTTGTTTATACTTGCACTTCCGTGGGTGGTAACATAATTGTCATTTTCCCTGTCAACAGGTTGTACACTGGTTTAGTACCTTTCAAGATGTGTAGAATATGATATCACATACTTGTGAGAGAAGTATGGGTAAATAAATGGAAGAACATCCAGCTATAAAATAATGCCTTAATAATATATTCCTGTAACCCATGCTAGCATAGAAAAACAAACCTAAAAATGAATGAATACATATAAAAATACACACGCACACATCATATATATATATGTATATATATATATATACACACATATACACAGAGGGAGAGAGATGTATACATGTGTGTGAGTGTGTGTATATATATATATATATATATATATATATATATATATATATAAATAAATAAATACATATATACAGACATATCTATATCTCCATCCATACACATGTGCACACACACACACACTCTTTGTACTTGATTTATTTAAACAATTTCAAAAATAAGTGATTGGTGGTTTACCTAATAAAGCTTACAGAACCTTCTGTTATTAAAAAATACTGTAAATAAATTTTTAGAGGGTGTTTTCAGTTACATAATTTAAGAAGCCAACAAAATGACACCTTTTTGCTGAATTGTATATTCTGTATGGAATCTCAAATAAAGGTAAATTAACTTTTAAGCATGCTCCAAGCAACTATGGTTGACATGTTTATGCTGTACTACTTATGACAAACCATGCTGTCAATGAAATATAAACTGAATTTTCACCTCCCAGAGTCGTATGTATTTGTAAAGTAGTCAGATTTGAGTGTTTACAACTACTGCAGAATTAATATCAATAATAATATAGCATTGTTGGTGTAGGCAGTTGTTTAGAATACTAAAGGTTAAGCAAAGTGAATGACGTTTTAATTTTAAAACATGTTAGGTCACACTCTGGAAATAAGTTATTAAAATGTAAATATTATGAAATTAGGAAAGATTGATTTTAATGAAAACAAATATGGCAGAATTAATTGAAATTTAAATTGTTAAATTAATAATTCATTCTTTTAAATTTAGAAATTATTTTTTCTTATTAATGCATTTGTTAATCAGAGTTATTCTGTATATCAGGTATATTTACTACAAAAAAATATATATATAATATTGGTATAAGACAGTTGCAAAGCTGAGAAATCATTTCAAGGTGACGGTACTAGAAAAGAGCATAGAGTTTGAAAAGATATCTCTAATTACATAACATCTATATATATATATATCTATCTATCTATCTATCTATATATATATATATATATATATATATATATATACATATATATATGTATGTATGTATGTATATGTATGCGCACACAATGAAACCTATCTTAAAACTGATGAAGAGTACAGATTACATTGAGAACAGGGAAATAAAATTGCATGAAACTTTAAATGAAAATATCTTTTCAGAGTGACAGCTTATTATCAACAGATTAATTTACAGAGAAGACAAATTATTTTGTAAGAAATTTAAGATATTTAACAATAACATGCTGAACATTATTATATATATATATGTGTGTGTATATATATATATATATATATATATGCATATGTTCACAGTAACATGTTTTTGCTTTTTATTGAAATGTTGATATTTAAAGAAGTGCAGAATATTTGAAAAGAAATGTATTAGTTTGTAATGTTTCAGTATGTAACATGCCATATAGTAGATTTTTGTGGAAATTAAATAATTGAGATAGGAGAAAACAGTTGACAAGTCACTGTACAGAACTGAATTATCTAAACAAGTTATAGAGACATTACATTTAAAATACAATAAAAAAATAGAAATTAAGAGAGGCTCAGGAAACAGTAGTAGAAGTAGTAGTAGTAGTAGTAGCAGTAGTAGTAGTAGTAACAACAAGTGGCAAATATCAGGTAACTAAAATATTTAAGTAAAACAATCTCAGTTTGAAGAAAACGAAAAGAAAGTCAGATGCTAATAATTAAAGTTCTCAGTGAAATTAAACTTAAACGCAACCCTTACACACTATATCCACAAAAGGTGGTCAAGGTTAGCTAGATTGCAAAAGACTTAAACATCACTCACCAAAATAAGAATACTAACAAAAGGAGATGTTATATGTTAAATAAATTTTAGTGACATACTTCATAGAATTTAAGTAACAGCTAATATACTCATGTGATTGTTGCAGTATTGGAACAGTATAATATAAGAGTCTGGTTAGGGTTTACTGAAATATCAACAGACATAACTAAATATCTAAGTTCAAAACTATTATTAGTGTAACAAAAGATATGCTAACTGGATGTAATTAGCTGCTCTGTTCTACAATATTTTGTAATGCAAGGTATTTCTTAAACAGCTGTGATGATACAGTTGGATTTAACTGGCTTGCATCCATTTTTTAAAATCTGACAAGCTTGAGCTATATGGTATATTTTAATTAATATAATTTGATGATTTGTAAATATTCAGTTAATTCATTTAAAGAATGTCTAAATGACTGAAATGGGTTGTAATTAAGATTATAATTCTCTGGACTATTAACCTCATCTTTACAATATTTATACCTATATCATGATTTAACCATTATCATCAAATATCTTATTCCTGGATCTCTAAACTCTATCCGAGACTTGATTTAAACTAAGATCCTCATTTCTTAAATAATGTCCTTATCCACTAAGTACATGCACCAGTGGCCTAGTAGATAAAGATATTATCCCTAGTTTAGAAATAATCAGAAAAATTATCATTTTCATCAATTATAGAATATTTCCATAACCTAATATTTGTTATCCAGCCAAGGAAACCATAATTTTCTATAAATTTCACACCATATATTTTTCATTCAATCCATAATGATTGTAGTTATTTCTATGTAGATAACTACATCCTTAGTTACTCAGAGAAAAGAAAACAAATATTCATTTCACCAAAGTTGTCTATAATTCTTAAAAACAAAATTTTGTTCTATATTGACATCCAGTTTCTTCTCATGTAAAGAGGTTGGATAATTTTGAGAATTCCAATAGCTACACAGACAGTTTCAAGTAACTGTAATTGCTTTTGTTTAATACTAATTCAGCAGATCCAGGAGACCTACCATAAAAGGTATCCTAGCAGCAACCATCTCATCCTTTATTTATATATAAATGTATCAAGGACTACATAATGTTTTGTGTGCTTAAGGAAGATTTGGCTTTTATTTCTAGCTGGTTGAGGGACCATATAGCACCCTTGTTGACTTATAAAGTTGCTGTTTTACTGGAATCATTTCTAATGTGAATTATTTCACCACAATAATATAGAAGCCATAGCCATTTTACAGACCCCAGGAAAATGATAAAAGTGCAATACAATGCTTATTGGGTGTACTTAGTCTGAGTCTGAAAAACAAGACATGTAGCAGGGCATCTGAGAAGAGTTACATGATGTCAGCTGCAATCATATTGGCGCAAAGGTCACGGCCAGAAGAACAGATCTCTTTATAATTCAAACAACAGAAAGAATATTTCAGTGGACTAAATAAATTAAATTATCCTTAATCAAATTTTTCTCTGACCTAATTACCTCCTTTTGATTAGCATAGATTAGATGAGTGATAACTCAAAATGCAAACAAGTCTAAATTATTCAAGAGCAAAACAACTATATATGATAAATTAATAGAACTGTCTATTCAATCGCACATCTCCAATATCAAGACGATGATTTACAATAAATATTCAGCATAATTTTAACTAAAATTTTCTTGAAACTTTACTGAAAATAGTATCAATGTTTACAGGTGTTCTGTGACAAATAAGCTGAAGATAAAATTATGTGTGTCTATGTTTGTGGGTGGTTGAAAACATTTCCATCACAATGAAGAGTAAACCAATTATATTTGATGGAGGAACTGTAAAATTGAACAGACAAGTTATTATGAAGAAATTTATGTCAAATTAAGAAAAACACAAAAGAAAGAAAACACTAGTTTAAGATAGAGTGTCAAATCAATAGCAATCATAACAAAACAGTCTCATGTTGTTAGTAAATGTTATTCAGACCCCCTCACACATATACACACCAGCCCACACATGGAGTTAAAATGGAAATTAAGTGATCACAATGGCAGTTAAGGTCAGAATTTCTTAACATTATCTGCATTAATATATTGTTAGGAACTACTGTTAACTCTTCCTTAATTATATTTCTATGAAGGGCTGTTTAAAGTGTTTCTATATTATCAAAACTTTGTCGATACATATGTTGGAAAGGCAAACTAGCATGTATATCCTATTGATGTTATCTTATATATACATATATATATATATATATGTAGGTATGTATACCAAGGAAAGCACATAAATGTGAAACAAGGTGGAAAAAATAGCATTCGAATACAGGAAATAGAGTAATATGCTTTATTAATAAAGCTGCAAAGATATCACAAAAACTGTTACTCAGAGTTTCATGTTCTGAACCAAAACTGTCCAACAAATGGGAACATGAAACAGTTTTTGTAATGTTTCTGCAGCTTTATCAATAAAGTGTGTATATATATATATATATATATATATATATATATATATATATATATATATATATATAGTATGTGTATATATATATGTATATATAATGTTGGTGTTTATTACTATTTATATATTTATATATCATGTTAGTGCTGATCAACTGACATAACTGTTGCTGGTGCTAAGTAGCATGTAGTCTGTTGGTCAAATAAAAGAGGAGCAGGTTAAAAACTTTACCATTGAAGTTAGGCTAGTTGTTGCTCAAATAGCAAGACAAACAAGTGTCATTGCAAAAACAAAAAGAAATCTGAAAATATTTGTCACCAAAAACAGACTTTAATGAAATACAAGCAGAAGATAATGGTAGAAACTGGTGAAATTAACTTTTGTGATTTTAGTGCAAAAGCCAAAATAAATTTATTTCTCATTAATTCATCATTTCCTTCTGGTGATTGAAAAATGCCAGCTTATATTTTAAAATAGACAGCTAGAATAACACAACAGACTACTAATTACTTGTAGTTAACATCTAATGAATACAACCACTGTTTTTGTGAAGCTAGGATATATAAATTCTGCTTGCTTCAGTCTAACTGACTAGTGAGAGGTTCCATGTCTACTTCATTGCTGAGTGGTTCATTGGTGAGCTATAGAAAAACTGCTCCCCATCCCCTAAAAATCCATCCTGTCCATACTAGTATGGCTATAGAAATACCAGGCAAGTGAAAGAAAACAATAAAATAAGTAGGGAATTCTCATAGAAAAAATATTTTTATGTTTATTATACACATACTATCTTTCATCTAAGGGAACTGCCATAAGTATTTTTTATGTAATTTAATAGTTTTATTCTATAAAAATTAATTATAGGCCAAATGAGATTTCTTTGTCTTAAAAAAAAAATCTTGGGAAGACCGTAGCAATAGCTAAGCTTCAATTCTGACCAGCTAATGAATTAATTTTGCTATCATGCTGCTTTATGTTAGAAACATTAGTTATACTACAGGACATGAAGTCAGTGATTTAGAATTTCGGAAAGAATTATACAAAAAATTGTTAGAGACATAGTTGTCTCAAACACTGTTCCTAACAAGGATGAAAGATAAAGAAAAGAAAAAGAAAAGAAAAAAAAACAGGTAGCTCGTTAATTTACACATTTGATATTGTATTGTTTATTATATAAACAAAGAGTCAAGTCAATTCCTCTCAAATAAGATAGACATGATAGAAGTAGTATTAAATATAAAATAGAAACCATTGGTAAAAAGCAACAGCCAACATTTAGGAAATCAAACTGAAATAATTGAGAACGTAAACAAAAGGCATCAGAGGCAATTAGGGCAATGATATTTGTGGCAAAAGGTAGGTATATGTATATTTTGCAAGTGAAGCTACAGTAGAGATTTTTCTAATGAAAAGTGAAGTTAAAGCTGACTAAGTGAGTTGAGAGATTGACAGTACAGCAATGTAAAATCTTAATCAAGTATGGCCTCAACCAAAGTATAATCCAAAAATAATTTGAGATAACAAATTCTTTTAGTAGGAATGACTGAAATACTGGATCTTTCTTTTAAAGGAATTAAACAGACCATAACTGACTGAAAATCCTTGTCTATGAATGGTTAGAAGTTTAGTAGCATACTTTTGCAACACTCTGGAGTATTCAAGATCATCCTCAGATATTTAGCAAGGATTTTCTGTTTTATTTAATATTTACCCCCAAAATCAGGTTTCTAAGTAAAGCTTTAATTAGAGGCATTGACATAAATATAGTTATGAGATGATATTCTTCTCTAAGGAACTTCATATCAGGTTAGTTATCAGGGTATATGTTCATACTCAACACAGGCAATAATAAATGAACTTATAGTCATAATGACAAATTTTCAGTTACCTGTATGGTCAACATATACAATCCTGTTGGCTGGTCACTTGAATGGGAATACTAAGAGGTATCAAAAAGACTGTGAAACTATCTTTCCTGATCTGCCATTACTATATTACACTGGAGAGAACAGACACAACTAATTCAACAGGTCTCAGAGAAGAGCAAAGCTGAAGAAAGAAACAGTTGCAGAAGTTTTGTGATCCAAAAGGGTATAAAACAGACTTTTGGATAATGTTTTCCTGAGTAGATGCTAGCATAATGATAGCTGACCCTACTTTATAACATTTTCGAGGTCTGCTGCTAAAATAATATCTGGTTCTAGGAGGAATAGTTATCACCAAGATACTGCAGTCTAAACTGAACAGAAATTGTGTAAAAAGGTTATCAATCATCTCACCAATGCTAAGGTTGGTATTATATAATTACAGACCTCTAATTGTTAACATGGTAAAGTGTAACACATAAAGAATCCTGTTACAAGAATTTGGTCACATCACATCGTCAGTCATATTGGCACTGTCAATAATTTCAGTAAAGATATCAATGTGAATTTGATAAATACTTCTTTAATACTGAAAAAGCAGATTTGTATAAGAAATTCTTAGAAGAAACCACAAATGGTCATTGTGATCAAGCGCTGGATAGCTAAGAACATCTCCATTATAGCATTTGGCAGTGTTTTTCAGTACTGGTAGAAATGTCATATGCATCTTAAGTTTGACTGATTGACAGATTGTTTAGTTTCAAAACTTACAACATTCAGTATTAGCAATTCAACAGACAAATATAGAACAATATATAATTATAAATCAGACCAGCTCCACTGTGCCAGAATCTAACATTGACAACAATCACCAGAAAAGAGTTTCAATTATGGTATGACTACTATAAAGATGTCCAATAACTGATGTCCATCAATCATTTCACTACACACTGACTTCAGGTACTGTAAAATTGCTGCATTTCTCTTCTAATCTTACAAAAGCAGTGTCTTGTTGAGCAGGGCAAGGGATAATAACACAGCATCAAACTCTAGCACAGTTGTTCTGTCACTGCTCAAATGCCCTTAACTCTAAGCTCAGTCTGTTAATGTGTGATAGCCTGAAACTACAGGAAAAACAACAACAAAAACAAAAAAAAAGGAAAATTGGAAAAGCCAAGGTGAAATGCTTGATATAGTTATCACACTATTTGGACTTACCTTTGTTTACTATACCACACAAAGAAAGCAACAAAGAATGACATATATGTAAATTAGCATGCATTTTCCGATATGACATTGAACTAATGTTCAATGGAAGAGAACAGACAGTCAATTAATGGTCCTGCTACCATAAATGTATTTAATAACTTAACGGCATAAAAAAAAATTCTTTCTACAGCAGGGTTATAAGATAAGATTTTTAAAAGTATTTGTCACACACTTACTGAAAAATCACTCCAGCTGATAAGTTAAATATTTTGTAATAATTGCAGACACTTACATTAATATTAATGTTAGGGCAGAGTGTATTTCTGTTTAGTAAATATTGTTAACACAGATTAAGAATTGAGTATTATAATACACAACAGATTCTTAGTAGAACAGACCAGTTCCCAGTGAGAGAAGGAACTTTCTAAGAATGTGAGGTTCCATTTTATGTGAAGATTAATTCTCACTTCAAACTTCCACTGACTTGCAGAAAGGAAAGCCTGGTTTTCTTTACAGTGTAGGACTCTAAGCTGATTATATAAGAATCAAATAGGATGAAACATAATTTAAAACAAAAAGATAAATGGAACATTACAACTCTAATAAGGTATTTAAAAGGAACCATGATATATTTAGTAATCAAATCATATATGAATTGATATGGTGGTATATTTTGTTTCCAGTTTCAAGGTCCCATAAACAATATATAGTTGTGCATGTAAACTTTCCATGTATAACATGTTCATTAGTGCCCAAGAAAGAAAGAAATTCAGATCAGAGAAATGATAGTTGAGGAAAAAATTATAAACACATAGAATGGGACTTACTGGAGAAGTTTCTGGTTGCCAGCATAGTGGTAAGAATAACACCCTGCAAAGTGAGAGAAAGAGAAATGATAAACACTGTTGATCAACTGATTCTTGAATAACTGTATGGAAGTCTTTGGTCTGGCAATATAAAATGTATTTATGTAGTGTCAGATGAAAAGGTTTACCATCAACAGAAAAGTAAATTTTGTAGCCAGTATAAGAGATAAAATATTGGAATATAGATAATCAGTAAATTTCGTTATGAGTCAGCAATATATCTGTATCTTCAAAAATGTTTATACTGTATTGGGGATAGAATTAGAGTTGAGCTGATTGAGTTGTGTTAGAATACACATATATTTTCAGTGTTGGGACAGTCCAGAAGCAGTGCAGCATGTTGAGGTTGTTGAACCTTGGAAAATTAAATGGCTATGCCATTCCATAAAGCTGCTGTATTACATTGCAATATACATGTCTCTACATGATATAAGATAGGAGTAAGTGAAGCAGCCAGTATAACAGTAAGGGAACACTGAAATCTCATTGAACATAACTTGTAATGACAATAATATATGCTTGAACCAATTTTCTAACTATCTGAGTCTGAAGGATGGCCTTTGAAGGTTCTCTTAGATAAGTGAAATTGATGTCATTGATGCTACTCTTGAGCTTCTGTAAGTCAACACCAATAGGAAAGATATGGGAGGGAGAAAATCCCAAACTTTTGCAAAGAAAGGGCATAGGTAATAATGAAGACATAGCTGCAAAATCTCACTTAAATCACACCTTAATGTATTAAAGGCAGGGTACACTGGAAAATTTAGTCTTGTGATGTCTGACTAAAAGATGAGTCTGTCAAGACAGGTACACTTTTGCTCATAGATCAACTCGATCAAAGTAGACTTGGGACCAAACAACAATAATATCATGCACTCCTGCTAGTAGCATTTTTGTCTTCTTAAATGCAAGCTGTCATCATCATTCATGTTGATGGTTGGATATCCTTCCTAACTCCATATAGATAATGAAAATGACAAAAGTATATATCTGGTAGAAGTTATAACCCTGAGTGATTATAAAGTTCTCATGTAAAATTTAACTTATGGCATGACTTTAAAGGTAATATTTATTGCCAATTAAACGTGGATGTTTTGATAGAACAAAGCTAAACTGTGGTAGATACCATGAGAGAAACTCTTATATTGGTTTTTGGTGTAAAATGCACACTTGTTTATATAGCTAGCAGGGAAACATATCCCTGCCATTTCGAGTGCCAGACCACCAGATACATGATTTCGACCTTCCTTCATTGTTTTAAGTGGCAATAAATATTACCTCTCGGTATTAATACTTCCTCAGACACTAATATGTATTTTTTTGAATAGGTATGACTTCTTGTTCCATGTGTTAGAACTAACCAAAGAAATGGATAATAGAAAAAAATCTAATGCATTTTAAAACAGATTTACTCCTGACATTCTATTTTCAATGTCTCCCTCGTCATTAATGGAAAACCATTTTTAAAGTTCTAAAAACATATTAAGCAGCTGGTTATCATTTATACCATAAGTCACATTTGTTATCCCAACCCAGTAATTTTACATGTTCCTATAAAATTAAGTCAAAGTAATTAAGAAATTTTAAAAAATTAATAAATAACTGTAGTAAATTCTTTGAGTAATGATGATGAAATAGATGCACTAGCCTTATAAATGTTCTTCTGTATAGGAGTAAAACTACAAAAATGTTAAAGTCTTATAATAATCTTGCATATTGGACACAACTGAAACCAGATGGTCAGATGCAATATATATATATATATATGTATATATATATATATATATATACAACACATGTGGTATGTATCAAGCAGATGTTACATGTACTGAGCAGATGTGATATAAGCAAGGCAGATGTTGTACGCATGAGTGAGAGATGAAACGTGAGCCATTTTTTTTAAAAAAAACATTTTCTTGTGAGGGAAATACACACACACATGTGTGTGTGTATATATATATACATACAAATATATATACATACACACACACATATATATACATACACACACACATATAATATATATATAGTTATAGTTATATTTTGGGATGTTCTTTTTTATTCTTGCCAAATAAATGCATGCACACACACTAGTGCACAGAAAAATATGTCAACCTGAAATAAAATAATATCTGTTTCAATACACTATTACACATCAGGAATCTGGCAAAACAAATATATATATATATATATATATATATATATATATAAAAATACATATATATACATGTATGTATTATGTATGTATTGTGCAGAATTATGCTACTGTTGCTGCTGATGAGCCCTGCATCAGTATGGATCCAATATCTTCATGATCAAAGACATCCTTGCCATGACCATCCACTATTTTTACAGACAGTCTATTCAATGTAATCTTTCTTTTTTAAGATAATAAAGTGGGATGTGAGAGGTATTTGGCTGCTATTTCTTGCAGGTTAAGCAACAGCATATAGTCTTTTTTTTGGTGACTCATAGTATATTACGTTTTCATTTATGATCTAGAATATTATGCTTCAAAGTAATGTAAAAAAAAAAGAAAGAAATTGCGCAGAAGTATTACAATCTAAACATATATACCTACAATATAAATCAAGCAATAATATATCATTATACTATAAAATATGCTAGTATACAGTATGCTAGAATACTATTTCAAATATTACAAGTGAAACATATGTGCTATGTTCACCTACAATACTATTTAGCAAATATTAGAAAGAAACATACGTAGCAAAACTGTATACAGAACTTTAAAAACTTTTCTACACGACACATGCCATGTATTCGATTATAGTATACAAAAAAATAAAAGCAGTAGAAATACTGTAGATGTGTATTAGTAGTTAAATCTAAATGTATACACGTTATTATCTACATAAACCTTGTGGTCTGAAACAAGAATTAGACATTTTTTTCTTTTTTGCTTTGAGAATGTAGAAGGAACTAAACTTGAACAACAACTATATAACTACGCCAAACGAAAATTAAGCAATTTTACCTTATGTAAACTCTCAAGGATTTGAGTAAAGCTTTACAGACAGCGAAATAGCTTTACTGTGCAAGGTGAGTGTTGGTAACAGAGAGCCAATGTTCTTATCACAGTGTGACACAAAGTTCAAGTGAACTTAACTGATAAACCAAAGCTGATAACTGTCTGCATGAAGCACTGAATTAATTTATACTTAACTACTTTATAACAGTCCTTGAACATCATGTCTAGAAAAGCAATTTCAGCAGGATTTACTTTTTCTTATTAAGCTACTGCTAAAATTCAAGTAGAAAAACCTCAACAGTTTGGTATGATATCCATCTAGTGGTGTCTGTGTGATGCAATGCATTATATATAATATATATAAACACATGGTTTCTGGTTTGGTCCCACAATGTGGCACTTTGGGAAAATGTCTTCTACCTTAACTCCAAACCAACTAAAGCCTTCTGAGAAGATCTGGTAGACAGAAACAAAAAGAATTCTGTTGCTTGTGCAGGCATGCATCTCTAGCTACTGAGTGCATTCAACAATCATCCCTATTATATGAATGGTGTCCTTTGTTTCTAATCTTCCATGAATAAAACATATCTGGACTAGAAGAATATTTCACCTTGCTTGAAAAACAGATGAGGTTTGGTAACAGAAGAGCATCTGGTAGCAAAACATCTACTTCAGATAGTAGACTTTGTTGTTACACTGGTGATTTAAATACTAGCTTCATGTTCTAAGTCTGGGCTGATTCCTTTCTTGACAGTTCAAGTATGGTGAGATTTATAGCCTGGACAGAGCTCAGAGGTTGGTAGTTGTGATACTGAGGCATATATATCACATTGTCTGCTTCTATATAAAACTACCATCCTTTGGAACACACACACACACAGACTATCAAATTCAAGAAGGGAGTGGTTTTAAGTTAGCAGTTAAGGATTTGAGTATGAAAGAAGAAAGTGAGGCAGAGCAAGTTGTACAAGCTACATGCAAACAGATAAATAGTAAGGTCAATGTGTCTAGGTGACCCCTCAAGGTACTAAGCGAATAGCGCAAGAGACAGGGGAAAGTGCTTATACAAAAGGATGAAATGAATATTAATTTTCAAAGAAAACTATTTATTACATTAATATAAAATCAAAACATACTCATTTTTATAACTCCTCCCATAATTACTCTTTCACTTACTCTCCCCTCCTACACTTCTTTCTTCTCCTTTGGTGTCTCTATGATTATTTCTCTCCACTGTGTGTGTGTGTGTATAGATGTGTATGTATAACAAACTCAATAACTGCATGTAGATGCAAATAAACTGTAGCATATTATTGAGTTTAGATTCCTCCACACAGTAGAAATGTTATAAAAAGTACCAGGAATTCGCAGAGATTTTGCATATCAAATTTGTCTAGTTTTGTATATCAAGTTTCATTTCAGATCAATGATAATGTTAGAACAGGACACAAACTGACACAAGTAATTGAGTGTATTCAGTTCTGAACTGGATTGAATTCTAACCCAACTGAACAGTCTGTTCACATTACTAAATTGATAAAATGAATATCATTTGTTATACTTGAGTAAAATTATTCAATTTTACCCTATGTCTTCAGTTTAACCATTATTAATGGAAAAGTATCCTGTATCTGACATATCATCATCATCATCATCGTTTAACGTCTGCTTTCCATGCTAGCATGGGTTGGACAGAATTATATATATATGTACGTGTAAATGAAAGAGTTGTGTGCATAATAAATGCTTGTGAAAACATCACGAATGTATCATGTACATAAACACAAATATATATATATGAACAGATCCATATGTGCATGCACAAACACACACATTCTCAATCTGAAGTAATGTTGAGAGTTTTTAGAATGAGATGCAGAATCATAGATGTCATTTAGAATTGGAATGAGAAGTTGTCAGTATTTTGTTTTTACATAGAATTTGCTCATTTTACATAATTAGCACCAAATTGTAAATGTGAAAATAGAATATATATCATGCTCTCACTATATTCTCAAGTGTCCTACAAACTAAGCTATAAAAATTCTTACATTATAAATACTGAATGGAACAACAAATAGAGGAACAGTATGGAACCAGTGATAAGAGACTAACAAGCATACTACTGAGGCAGTCATATATACCTGGATAGTCTGACTTCATAATTACAAAGTATAAGAAAATACACAGACATACAAATGTATGAAACTGATGGTATCATATGGACATACCCAAGTACAGAGATAAATCAGGATAGATTAGCTTTGTACTTTGTTTTAAGTGTTAGGACATATGAGATACTGTATGAAACCAATAGTATGAGACTGATGCATAAACTGTATGAAGGTATACAGATACATTTGGGCAGATGCACTCTGATCAGCAGAATGGTATTCGAGGAATTGAATAAAAGCAACTGTATGAGATTGACACAGACAGGTATACAGATGGATCTGGATATACTGACTTGGACAGAATAAAAAGAAAATAGTAAAATACTTACTTTTAGTTTTCTCCTGGCATTGAATTTCTTCAAACAATCTACAGTTTCTTGTCGGTGTACAGCAGCAGCAACACGCTCTCGTTGCTGTGGAAAGAATAAAAAGAAGATAGTTCACATCAGAATATGATGAGCAGAAAAAAAACAACTTTCACCCACAAATTTCAAAAAAAAAAAAAATGAATTTAAATTACTGTATATTTTGTTAACTTTGACTGGAAGACTCAGAGTGGTGTAACTTGAAATTTAATTGTTTGTATGAGTGCATATGTTTAATAACATTACTAATGAAATCCCATTTCCCTTCAACAGATGCATTTTAATCCAGCAATACAAGCTAATGATGTGCAGTATTGATATTAGTTACATACTACTCTCACTGGTCACTGGAGCAAGCTCTGCCATCCTATGGTGCCTATTTATAGCTGGATGGCTTGCACCTCTGCATGCTTTTCATTTATAATTAAGTGGGCTTAACCTCCATATGGTACTTATTTACTATGAAGTGGTTTGTATTTTCTACAATATCTATTTATAGCTAGACGGACTTTCTAACATTTCTCTCTGTAGCTATTTATAGTTAGGTAGATTCTTTTACTCTTTTACATATTTCAGTCACTTGACTGCGGCCAGGGTTTTAGTTGAATAAATCAACCCCAGGACATATTCTTTGTAAGCCTAGTACTTATTCTATCAGTTTATTTTGCCAAACCACTAAATTACAGGGTCATAAATACACCATCATCGGTTGTCAAACAATGGTGGTGGTGCGGGATTGGCTCGAGGCAATAGTAGAAGACCCAAGGTGCCATGCAGTGGGACTGAGCCTGGAACCATGTGGCTGGGAAGTTAACTTCTTACCACTCAGTCATGCCTACACCTATACATGCCTGTATACCTCTATGACACCTATTTCTACTTAGATGGACAAAGTCAGCAAGAGTCACCAGTAATAAAGCATAAATGTTGACTTTTTGGTATGTGAGCATTGTGACAATATGTCCAATTGCCACTCTCTTAATTGTAAACAAACATGTAAAACCAAATGCTACATTGCACCTCCCTGCAATTTCTACATGGACATTAAACACATAAAATCTCACATCTAGGAATTGTAAGAAGTTCGTTTAAAACCCATAAAATGACTTCAGCTTTTATATTTGAAGCTGGTTCTGAGATTTAAAATTAATCAGCTGTGTAACATTGTCATTAAATCTTTCAGTGAGAAAGTATCTGTAGCATCATATTGAGGACAATGGTTTAAAAATAGTTGTGTGTGTGTGTGTGTGTGTGTGTGTGTGTGCATGATATTAAAAACATGAATAGGTTTTAACATTTTTTAAAAATTAATGATACAAAAAATTATTAATAAAGAACATCAAACTAAAAGACTCAAATTCTTAATATACCATGTTTGAAAGACAAGCTGTTATCCACCACCTACATATGGTTATATATACACATGCACACAGTTTGATATTCTTCTTCCTATTGATGGCTTTCTTGTGTCAGGCTGATGCTGGGTCACTAACACTGATACCAAAAGCCCCAAAAGAGGGGAAGACTGATGTACAGAGTTTATATAGATAGTTTTAGTGAAGTTCAGCAAGCAAAATTACATAGAGAACAAGGTGGACAGAGCTCAAATTTGTTGAGCTTAGTCATTGTTTTGAAAGAGCTCTTTTATGAATTCCATACACACATTAGTAACTCGGAGTTCTAATAGGTAGGTATATATGAATATGATATACAGTAATATATATGTAGTTGTAGTCATTACACTTCTGCTACAGTTGAACACTATGGAAAGTTTAACAAATAAGATTTACAGTTACACTAATTATATGTAGTAGTAGAAGTATTAGTAGGAATTGTTACAGAACTCCCAATATTGTTTAAGTGTTAAAAGAAGCGCAATAAAGATGATTTATATTGCAGATCTATGTTGAATATTGTGAATTCAAGTATCTGAGAAACAATATTTTATGTTTTGAGTAGGGGACTGGCAGGGAAGATTTTTTTTTTTGTGTGTGTCTTTGCTATTTAAACATTCCACTTCATCAAATTGAAAGATAATGTCATGTTGCTGCTAGTCAGAGACCTGAAGAAAATATTGTCTTGTGAAGGGAATATGAAATACAATCTTAGCATGATACTCATTCCAGCTTGTGTTACTGATTTATGATGGACATTTGCTATCAATCTTCTCTGAAATAACATGAATGTTATTTATTCCAAAATAGAATTTGCCCAACAGGAATATTCATAATCTCTACCGGGGTAAGAATTGCCACAAAGCTGATACTGTATGTAGTATAAATGAATTATGAACACAATGAAAATGTTCACATGAAAGTATCTTGGGTTTGGTTGTGTAATAACTGAGAGAGAGATTTTAGCAAAAGTTTGCTATCTAGTGAAAGCTTACATTAGATTTGTACATTTCCTACTGTGAATAATTATTATTTTACTTATTTGCCATGTCAAATATAGCTTATATACCTTCAAGGATTTTAACAAACAAGGCAGAGGAGTGGAAAAGTTATTAAAGAAATCCTAAGCCTTGATCTTAAGATGGCAAGCCATGGAATATCAGAATATTATTTGATATAGAAGGCAAGCCAGGAGGTAAAAAAAATCAATCAATATATAATGACAGTGGAATGATACATCACATATTTGTTATTAAAATATTGATGGAGTGAGAAGAACTTTCACAAGATACAATAAAGATTCTTCTGTAAATCATACAATATTATAGTTCTAGATATGTAAGCAAATATATTTTAACTGATATTAGTGTGTGCAGTGGCGTAATAGATTTGGTCAACAGAACAATTACAAAGTGGTCATTTACTAATCTTTCAAGGCACCAACATATTTATCAGCTAGTTATACATTAAACTGCATCTTAATGTAGTATCCATTTACATGTAGATCAAATGTATCATCTAATACTATTTATAATGTAGTTTTATTGCAAGGTACAAATGTAGCAACAGTTATTGGTTTGACAAATTGTTAGACAATGTTAAACTTTCAATAAATATCATTAGAAGATTAAGTATTTGAATAATAAGTATTTGATGAACTTTCAGACACAGGAATATCACAACACATTTCTTTCCACTAAATAAATGAAGCGAAGTACTTACACAGATCCAAGGATGTTTCAGAGCCTCAGATGCGGTGATCCTTTTGGCAGGGTTCACAGTCAGCATACTGTTGATGAGATTCTTTGCCTCTGGGGTCACAGTGTCCCATTCTGGTGAAGGATACTAGAAGATACAAGAGATAAATTTACATTAAAGAATTTTCAGCTCAACTTAAACTGTTTTGGGTCATATTTTTTTTTTTGACTTTACATCATTTTTCAAGAAATCAATGGCAAAAATAAACCTAAATTTCATTCAATTTATTTGATTTTATATCAGTGTCAGTGAACATATTTAAAAGCATTAGAATTTTTTAATTACCTAAAAACCAATACTGAAGTAGAAAATCTAACAAAATACGTGTGAAAACGTTTTACTGAAACAGATATTTGTTAGTAAATTTTAAAAAATGTTTCATTAGGTTACTTCAGGCTTTTTAGTCAAGTCACATGTCTTGGAACCAATTACCAATGTAAGTTGAGGCATGCCAGTGTGTGTGTGTGTGTATATATATATATATCATCATCATCATTGTCATTTAATGCCCACTTTCCATGTTGGCATGGGTTGGATGGTTTGAATGAGGACTGGCAAGCTGGGAGGCTGTACCAGGCTCCAATCTAATTTGGCAAGGTTTCTACAGCTGGATGCCCTTCCTATCACCAAACACTCTGAGAATGTAGTGGGTGCTTTTTACATGACACTGGCATCGACCATGACTATGATTTCATTTGGTTCAACAGACCTTCACAAGCATGATATCTTGCCCAATGATTGAAAGGTGCTTTTAAATGAGCCAGTTATGTGACACTGGCATCGGCCACAGATATGATCTCACTTGGCTTGCCAGGTCTCCTCAAGCACAGCATATCTCCAAAGGTCACGGTTGCTTGTCATTGCTTCTGTGAGGCCCAACATTCAAAGGTGGTACTTTGCCACCTAATCCCATGTCTTCCTGGGTCTAATTCTTCAACAGGTTCCCTCCACTGTTAGGGTGTAACACTCCTTCACACAGCTGTCCTCATCCATATGCAACACATGACCATATGATTAGAGTGTAGTCTGTAGTAAGCATAGACATGAGGTAGATCATCTTTATGGATTCATTTCTTCAGGCGATATAACATTAATGGAAGTTTAACAGAGGGATGTTTATCCCTTTTGATCAGTGTGAAAGTTGGTTGAGTTATATATATATGTATATATATATATATATATATAAATAGATATCATTATCACCATTTTAATCCCACTATTCCAGACTCTTTACTGATGGATGCCATACCTGTCACCAAACTGCTTCCAAACAAGATAATATATACCCTTGACTAGGTGTGTTTTTCATGGAAGACAGGAATGAACAACAAGATTTGTATGATTATAAGTGCTTGCTTACAACCATCATGTGTCAAGACAAGCATACACATAAACATGCACACATATATATGATGAGCTTCAAGTTTTTATTTACTAGATCCACTCACAAGACTATAGTCACCCCAAACCTATAGGGATTACATACACATATATAACAAATACATATGCAGTTTACATACATACATACATATATATATATATACACACACAGACACACAATATATATATGTGTGTGTGTGTGTGTGTATATGCACATCACATATAAAAAATGTATATCTATATCACACACATATAAAAGCTATATATATATATATATATATATATATATATATATATATATATATATAAAAACATTTACATACACAGACACTTATAATGTGCACGTGTGTGTATACAGGCTTCTATGTTTGTGTGTTTGCTTACATCTATTCTCACTTATAGTTACAGTCTTTGAATGCTAACATTTCTCAAGTTGATAGAATCACCTGCTTGCTGTGTGATTTTAAAGTCATGTGGAATAAGCTATCTCGAACTCAAGAAGAAGGTAAGGGTTGCTGTCAAGAAGGGTATCTGGCTATAAAACTAAGCTGTAATAGTAGATGTTTGGGTAAACTATTCTAGCATAGAAAATATGTAAAAAGAAATGAATGAACAAGTGAATGATACACACACACACACACACACACACATGCAAATATCAGACTGTGTAAAAAGTAAGCAAGGTTTTGAAACATGAAATTCATCACAATATATTTCAGTAATGCGGAAGTTTTCTTCATCAAAATAAGTACCATTACAATCAACACATTTTTGCCAATGAGTTACAAGTATGTTTGTTCTGGTAATATAAAAATCAGGAGTTCTGGAGCTGACGAACTTTTGAATGTACTTTCAGCATCAGTTTGATTTTTGAACTCCTTCTCTCACAGGAAACCATCAAGGTACTTGAAAAAGTGGCAGTCAGCAGGAGAAAGGCCTGGGGAATAAGCTGGGTGGGGAAGAACTTTGTAGCCAAGTTCCCTCAACTTTTGGAGTGTCATTAGTGAAACATGCGGTGGAGCATTGTCACGAAGAATGATTGGCTCTCTTCTGTTGACCAGTCTTGAATGGAGGAGTAGCAGTTTTCCATTCATTTTGGCAACTTCATGGCAATATGTTTCTGCAGTAATGGTTTTTCCAAATTTTAAGAAGTTATGGCGGACGAGTTCAGCAGTACACCACCAAACAGTCACCATAACCTTCTTTTTGAAGAGCTCGGGTTTAGGGAAGGTTCTCGGTGCTTCCTTTTGGTCTAACCACTGTGAAGAATGATTTTTATTATTGTACAGAATCCCCTTTTCATCACAAGTTACAATACGATCGAGAAATGGATTGGTCTCGTTACGGAAAAGAAGTGAGGAGCAAATTTCATATCTGCACATTTTCTAATTTTCATTAAAATAGTATGGTACTCCTTTGTTGAGATTTTCCAATCACATGCACATGGTTGCAGGCAATTTTCTTTGCCTGTTCTCGAGTGGTTTTACATGGATCTTTCTCAATGATGGTCTTTAATTGACTGCCATCAATGAGAGATGGGCGTCCACTATGCTTACAATCTTCCAAGGCTTAGGTCTTCTTGGTGAAATCGTTTAAACCATTTTTGAGCTGACCACTCACTGGTCATTTCCTCACCAAATGTTTCATTGATATTGTGAGCAGTTTCAGCTGCTTTACATTCCTTTTTTGAAGTTGAATAGAAAAATTGTTTGAATATCGCGCTTAGACAATTCTATTTCAGATGATTGTAACAGCGGTGAAAAAAATATCAATGTTAGTTTATTGATGCATTTGGGCGAGTCTATATTTGTATTATCAGACAATTGCAAAAAATTGTTTAAAAAGAATTAAAAACTTTGCAAACATCCAGTACAAATTCTTCATGGTTCAAAACGTTGCTTACTTTTTACTCAACCTGATATATATACATAATAGATCAGGATTTGAGTGAATCAGGCACTTAAATGGTAAGACACTGGGTTGGGTTGAAAAATAAAATGTGTATGCAACAAAAAAAAGGACAAAAGAAAAAATAGAGAGCTACATATACAGGTGCCAAAGTATAGGCAGAAAGATATTCAGGTTATGTATATGATTAATTGTACCTTACTGAGTTAATCATGAGCCCTGAGGCTAATCAGAGAATGCACATTACACTAAGTGTACAGTCCATAATATACTTTGGATCTATGCAAGGAGCAGATTCTGAGTGAGGTGAATAATAAATAACAACAGATGGATAATGTGTCAATCAACTACTGCTGTTTCCAATGAATTTATAATTGATTAGTAGAGAAATTATATCATTTTTATTATTATCCATTTGCTTTCATATACTTTTTTATTGCATACTCATTTATCTATTTAATTATTGATATGATGACCACTCTTCTTATTTGATACCCTCCCTGCTACCAGTGCATCTTAGGCTTATTACCTCTCTTCTGCAGCCTTTCCAGCTTTAATGGGGCATATAGAAAACTGTAAATTCTCGAGTATAATCCGCATTTTTCCCCCCCCAAAATATAAAGGTCAAAATCCCTAGTGCATACTATATATCAGGTTAAAAATGAAAATTATTTTCTAAGCAATGTCTGAGTCTCTATTTGCTGTCCGGTAATGTTTATTCAGACATATTTTGTGATGTAGGGGGCGCGAAAATACCTTAAACTAAGCCTGAAAGCAATGAAGTCTTAAAGAATCATCCATAACTTGCAGTAAGCAATATTTATTAAAATAAAAGTATTCAGAACACAATAACATGCAACAAAGACAATTTGCAAACATATTTACATTCCCATATAACAGTTAAGAACATCACCATTATTGTATTATGCATGTGCGGAAGTGTTTGTTCGACTAGGTGCTGCTGGCTTAATTACACACAACTCAAGTTAGAGAAGGGGTGTGTATTATACACAAGGTTTAGGTTTTTCAGAGGTACAGCCCCCTAAAAATCCCCTGCATATTATACTCAAGGGCGGACTATACTCGAAGATTTACAGTATATAAATAAATAACTGGGTGACCTTACTTTGTACTTAGCACCAAAACCTATTGTTGAATAGAAATAAAAGATAAAAGAAATTAACTCTATCTTAGTTGTAGTGATGAGATGCTTTGCTATCTGATTCCTCCCGTACCTCATTCTCTAACCTCCTTCACTGCTATAAATCTCTGTTACTCCACTACCCCACCTGACATCATGTTATTTTCTCCTATAATACTACCAAACTGAATTAATAAATTCATTCAATGACCAACAATGGTCATAGAAACATGAAGTGACACAAGCTGTTGGCATTTGAGTGATTTTGAATGCTGTGATTCATGTATTTGCCTGATGAAAATGGTTTTTCTAATGATGTAATGTCTCCATTAATCAATTAAAAGTTCGCTGGAAACAGCTGAAGTGGATTGACATATTATCCATCTGTTGTTAGTCATTTAAATATATATATATATATATATATATATATATATATATATGTATAACATGTGTACATGTTTGTATATATATATATAAAATGTGTGCATTTTTGTGTATATATATATATATATATATATATATATACATATATATATATATATATAAGTATATATATATGTGTGTGTGTGTGTGTGTATATACAGTTTCTCCTTGACTTATGACTGAGTTCTGTTCCGACTGACAGGTCGTAAGTCAATCTGATCATAAGTCCGATTTGTATTATTCAACACTATTTTCATTCATACTTGAAAGTGACTGAGAGACAGTGGTAGGCAGAGAATGTCTGGGTCTGAGGGAAGCTATGTTGCCAGATGCTGCGATAATTATTGTATGCACAGCTGCCCAACGTCCAAAAATTGATTTTTTAAATTTATTTATTTTTTGTGGTCGTAAGTGCAGATTGTCGTAAGTTGAGGAGGTGGGTGTGTGTATATGTATATATATATATATATATATATATATATATATTCATATATTCAAACCCAAGCTCGCAGATGGGACTACCCACAATATACAAGACCACCACAGCAAACAGACCCAAGGTGGATACCGCCGGCAACAACATACACCTCACCTCGATGCTCCTACTGAACATCAGAGGACTGCAAACACTCAGTAACAGGACAAAAATCCCGTTCTTGAGAGACTTTGTTGCATGCAATCAAGCCTTATGCATAGCACTTACGGAAACGCACCTGAAACCGGACATAGCAGATGCGGAATTACACATACCACAGTATGTTGTACTACGGACCGACAGAAAAGAAAGGAGTCATGGAGGAGTTGCTATGTACATCCGTGAGGACCTCACACCCCAGGTCCTTTTGTCATACTCAAACTCGGTGTGTGACACACTAATTGTACATATAAGGCAACTTGATGTATTTGTGTGTGCTACATATCGCCCTCCAGATGCCCCAAGCCATGTAGGCAAGTTTGAAGACTGCCTTATAAAAATAGAAGTTCTAATCACATTAGAACAACACATAAGTGTACTTCTTATGGGAGACTTCAATCTACCCAATGTCAGATGGCCCGAGGGCCTTTCTCTCCCAGGAATGACAAGATGTGAACGAGGACAGGCGAGGTCCCTCCTGAACCTCATCAACACCCTGTACATGGAGCAAGTAATACTCCAACCAACCAGGGCAGGTAACACACTGGATCTCTGCTTCACAAATAATATGGATCACATCCATAATATGAAAGTGACACCGACACTACTCTCAGATCACAACATGGTAGAGCTGACCATGTACGGGTCAAAGGAAAGCATGGACATGCAGCCTACAAGAAACCCTCAGAATCTTTCCAGCTTGAACTTCCATAAGGCAAACTGGAAACAAATTGAGAAAGAGATCCTAAAACAAAACTGGCCTGAATGTCTCTCCTCGCCAGACATCGACGTGAAACTTCAACAATTCATGTCTGTAATGCAAGCCATATGCTACAAATGTGTCCCAGAGAGAAAGGCCACTGTACACAAGAACAAAATCCCCAGAGAGAGGAAAATTTTAATGAGACGACGTACAAAAATTTCAAATTGCCTAAACAAACAAATTGAAAGAAGTGAAAAGTCCCGCCTGAAAATAAAACTGTTGGAAATTGAAAAATGTCTGCAACTCTCCCATGAAAAGGAAAGAGCAGACAAAGAAGCCTGGGCTATAGACAACATAAAATCTAACCCCAGAGCTTTCTACAGGTATGCCAAAGAAACAGCTACGGTGCACTGTAGGATAGGGCCACCCCTTGAAAAGGATGGCACACTCACAGGAAAACAAATGAGGGTAAGTGAAATACTGAATGAGCAATTCAAGAGTGTTTTCACTCCACCCCTTGGGCATTTCCAAATCACCAATCCAACTGACTTCTTTACCACTGCAGATATAAAATCAGAGGCGGCGACGATAAATTACATCGATATAAAGGAAGACGATGTAATAAAGGCTATAGATGAAATGAAAACAGACTCAGCTACTGGCCCCGATGGATTCCCGGCAATCCTCCTAAAAGTATGTAAGAGAGTCCTAGCAAGACCACTGCAGTTCCTCTTTCAGAGCTTCCTTGCAGCTGGCAAACTTCCAAGAAAACTGAAGGAAGGTAAAATATGCCCTATTCATAAAGGAGGTAGCAGAGCGGAGGCCAAGAACTACAGACCTATCTCTCTGACCTCACACATCAGCAAGGTCATGGAACGAATAGTCAGAAGGAAACTGATCACCTTCCTTGAAGAAAATGACTTGCTGCCTGACACCCAACATGGTTTCCGACCAGGGAGAAGCTGCTTAACTCAGCTCCTACAACACTATGACTGGGTGCTGAAACGACTGCTCAACCACTCAAATGTGGAAGTCATATATCTCGACTTTGCAAAGGCCTTTGATAAAGTCGATCATGGAATGATATGTCACAAACTGTGTGATCTCAACATAGTTGGAAAACTGGGAGAATGGCTTCATGACTTTCTGAAAGATAGAAGTCAGGTGGTAGTAGCCAATGGGGCCACTTCCATTAACACGCAAATAGTGAGCGGTGTTCCGCAGGGCACTGTTTTGGGACCACTACTGTTCATAATGGCCCTCTCAAACATGCCCTCAGCCACGCAGAGAGCCACGATCACAAGTTATGCAGATGATACAAAAGTTTCACAGGCAATACAGAACCCTGAGGACACTAAACGCCTGCAATGTGAGCTGGACAAAATATACAAGTGGGCTGAAAAGAATAGCATGCAGTTCAATGCTGAAAAGTTTCAAGCTTTATACTATCAGCATGCAAAACTAAATGCAATATCCAATGAATACACTGGACCCGGAGGAATTGCAATCCCAGAGGCACAATCAGTGCGTGACATGAGTGATGACGCAACCTTTCGTGTACATGTTGCTAAATTGGCAATGAAATGTAGACGACTGGCCGGATGGATTCTCAGAACCTTTAGAACAAAAGAACAAGAAACCATGATGGTCCTCTGGAGGACACTTGTCCTAAGCCACTTTGATTATTGCTCTCAGTTATGGTCACCATCCAGTGTCAAGTTGATCACAGAACTTGAGGCGATCCAACGTAGCGACACGAAGAAGATAGCCTCTATGCAGAATATAAGCTACTGGGAAAGACTCAAGAGATCAAAACTATATTCCTTGGAGCGTAGGCGAGAAAGATATGCCATAATATACATCTGGAAGATCCTGGAGAGACTTGTCCCAAACTTTGGCATCGAGAGTTACACAAATGCCAGAACTGGGCGCCACTGCGTGGTGCCTAGGACTCCAAATTTGCCATCAAGATGTAGGACAAGATACTGTGATAGCCTGGGCTTCCGAGGCCCATGCTCTTCAATATCCTCCCGAAGAACCTAAGAGACCTGCATGGGGTGGATGCAGATGTCTTTAAAATGAAACTGGATCTCTTCCTGTCAGGTATCCCAGATGAACCAACTTCACGGCAGGAGATGCAGATGAGGGCAGCTGCATCGAACTCTCTCATGCACCAAATGGCAGTTGCTAAAAAGCTTTCGTGAAGTAAAACCATGTAGCAACACCAAATGGCGGTGCTCCAGCATGGCCACAGCTCATGAGTGGTTTTGTCTCTAATTAATATTATATTATATTTTACTATAAAATTGGATTCAATCCTAAATCTGATTTATCCCTGTAAATTTGGATTTATTCCCTAATATTTATTATTACATATATATACATATATATGTATATGTACACACACATGCTTATATCATCATTACATATATATATATATATATATATATAATATATATATATATATTATAATTAGGGTCAGCTAATTGCTTCACCACATACCGAATTTTGAAATAGGAGTTAAAAATTCCTTTATGAATTAATTGATTGATTAATTAATTAATTTTACCCTTTTATTATTCATTTTGAAATTATATACATAAATATATATATATATATGTATATATAAATGAATGCATAAACACACATATATATGTATGCATGTATGTGCATGCAAATATATGTATCTGCATGTTTGTTTTCATATGCACTTCTCCAAACGTTGTAGAGTTATGAGTAGTGGCATTTCTTCTAGTTCTGCATCTATGCAAATGTGTGGAATTACAGATAACTTACTTGAGAAACAACTAATGTCTAGCAACATGAAAAGCATCTAGTTGTAAAACAATGCTTCTGTAATGTACATGGACAGACACAAAATGACAAATGAAAATACAATGTTATATATCAAATACATCAAAAATGTGTGTATGTGAGTGAGTGGGTGTATGTGTATGTATGTATATATATATATATATATATATATATATATATATATATATATACATATATACATACTTGTCACAGAACACTGAATACTCCTTACACTCTTCTCATGACTTGCAACTATTATTCATGTGTCTAAATTTGTAGAGAGGTTGGCATGCAAACATATAATATAGGATCAAGAGGTCTCTTTGGTCATGTTACAGACTTGGCTACCTCTGTAGCACTGCACCCTTGGAAATATGCATCCAGTACACACTGTAAATTGGTTGACATTTGTAGGGGTATCCAGCTGCAAAACCCATGCCAAAAATTAAACTCATGAGATGTGGTCCTTCAAACTATCTAGGTTAATGATACAACTGAAATTGAGCTGACTCCAACTTGTCCAATCTCTATCTACAAGGAAAGTGGCTGAAAAATGATGATGAAGGCATGGAATGTGTGCAAGAGAGAAAATTGCGCTGGTTTGCTTATGAAATGCATATGGACAAGGACAGCTGTGTAAAGTGCTGATCTCTATTTGTGGAGGGAAGCTGTAGAAGGGGTAGACCCAGGAAGATGTGGGACAAAATGGTGAGAAAGGATCTTCAAATGCTGGGCCTCTCTGAGGAAATGACAAGGGACCAGAAGTTGTGGGGATTTGCTGTACTTGGGAAGATGTATCAAGCTAAATAAAATTGCAATCATCCATACATATAGACATGTCCTCTACAGGTGCTGGTGCCATGTAAAATGCACTTGTGCTTTGGATAAATGTACCCATGCCAGTGGAAAGGAAAAAGCACCCAGCACACTCTGTAAAGTGGTTGGTATTAGGAAGGGCATCTGGCCGTAGAAACCATGCTACAACAGAAATTGGTGTCTGGACAGCTTCCTGGCTGGCCAGCTCCTCTCAAACCATCCAACAAATATCAACATGGAAAGCAGATATTCAATGATGATGATAATATATAAATCTTAGGAATCATTTGCAAATGAGTGCCTATGTTATCATGAGCAGAAACATATACCCTCTTGGTCCTCTCACCCGGCCCCACCACATACTGTAGAAGATTCAGGATGTGACAACAGAAGGAAGAGAATACTGTATCAGCCCTCGGCTGGTACTACTTCCAGTTGACCTTATGATCATGAGCCAATTAACCACTTGGTGACATGTTTTCGCACGCATGCACACACACACCAAATTGGCATGTGTATGTGTTTATGTATGTATATTACATATATGTATACTACATATACATATATGTACATTTTGTGTGTGTGTGTGTGTGTGTGTGTGTGTATATATATATATATATATACACACACACACACACATTTTATTTTATATATACAGGGTGCAATGGGTAAATTGTCATCACCTTATATTTTTAATTTCGCACAAGCACAGTTTTTTGTTTTTGATTTTGTTGACTAAACACTATAGTAGGGTCAGTTGGGCACAGTCTGTGAGAAAAACAGCATCATGGTGCAATTCACTCGGCCAGAAATTTGGAAATGATATGTTGTACTGCTTGTCATTCACACAAGAAGCTCCAATACAAATATTTCAGAGTATTTGGGTGTCAATCTGAGGACATGTACCAAGAGTGGCAAAAATCAAACATCCAGTGAACATCATAGTTTTTGGAGTAATCACTAGTGATGGTGACATTATGCCTCCATTCATCTTCCCGCACAGCCTCAGACTCAACATGGAGGCCTACATCAAGTGCCTGAAAGAGATAATGCTGCCCTGGGTGAAGAAGGTGGCTGCTGGAAGACTATGTCTGGCAACAGGACTCTGCACCACGTCACACAAGCAGGAAAACCCAGTCATAGCTGACAGACAATTTCTACGACCACATCACCCCTAGCATCTGGCCACTTAACTCTCAGACTCCAACTCCCTTGATTATTATGTGTGGGGCGCAAATGCGCAAGAGACCAACAAAACTCCTTGTAACACCAAAGATGAACTGAAGGAAAGGATTCACCAACAGCATTCACCAACTTAAGGAAACTGCCCAGAAGAGTTGTAGGAGATTCTGAAGTCGTTTGGAGGCCATGGTTGAAGCCAATGGTGATTTTATTGAATAAATTTACTGTTTAGTATTTCAAGATATCTTTATGTAATTTTGGCAAATATATCTGTTAAAATGAGATGCGTTATTTTCATTTTTGTGTAGTTTAGACAACAGTTTATTCACCGCACCCTGTATATGTATATACATTACATATACATGGGCATTGTGTGCTTGCACGTATGTATATGTGTCTCTCTCTCTCTAAATATATATATAGGGAGAGTTTACGAAAAAAACAAAAGACGAAGACAGGTGGTGTACAAAACAATCAGATGTATTAGTATAACACTCAGGAATAGATAAAGTCTTTTACATTTCGAGCCTATGCTCTTCTACAGAAAGGGACACAGAAAAAACAAGGAGAGAAAAAAAGGAGAAAAAAAAATGTGTGTAGTGGCTAACGATCTATCATGGTGATATATATATATATATATATATATATATTATATATATATATAGAGAGAGAGAGAGAGAGAGAGAGATACACACACACACACTTACATATACCCACATACCTCATTTGTAGTTTCAAAAAGTAAATGTGAACACATATTTGGATTTGATGGAAGGCTACTGACATAACTGAAAGTGCTATCACATCATGTTGGGTTATATTTGTTTGTTATAGTTGAAATGACAACAGTTGAAGAACACAAGTAATAACAATGAATGTCTTTTTTTGATGTGACGGAGAAATAATGGTAGCAAAGTCTTTTCTAAAGGATACTGGGAAAACATATGGAGAGTATTAGATTGGCTGTCAGTTGTTTGTTCAATGTGTGTGATTATGTGTCTATGTGTGCATGTTTGTGTAGAGGCGAAAATGTGAAAGAAGTGTGTGTGTGTGTGTGTGTGTGCAGGAAAGAAAGAAAGAGAAAGTGACAGAGAATCTGAAAAAGAATGCAATGTGTGTCTGTTTGAAATGGAGACTGAAGAGATGTGTGTACATGTGTTTGCTTCTTCATTTCGTCAAATCCAACTCACAGAGTGCTTATAGAGGACAAAGAAATTGGAATGCCCTTTGCTTATCTTAAGCAAATATTTCCATATACTCATAAGAAATAGAGGCTTTAATTAAATTGCTGATCATGTATTTCATCCAGTAGAGTGTCCAAAATAACCCTCCTCATCAAGCAACTAAATTAATTGTATAGATGTGTGCCTGTGCCAGTAGTTAAATGGGCAAGCCACCAAACCTGCACACACACACACATGCGTATGCACACACATGCGTATGCACACACATGCGTATGCACACACATGCGTATGCACACACATGCGTATGCATGCATGTACGCACACACACATTCTTTCAAAATTCTAGTTACTATACTGAGCCTAGCATTTCCTCCAGTGATATCTATTTATCAAATGACTTAGCCTCTATAACTTAGTGCAATAAAAACAGTAAGGTATAGAACCTAAACATGGAAAAATTTTAGAGCAGTGCAAACATAAACATGGGCATATAAAAATGTGTCTGTCTGTCCGTCCATCCATCTATCTATCTATGCACACATACATATTTTTGTACATAATAAACATACACACATACACTGGAATTCTGTAGTTTCAGTCTCACATGTTCCACAAGGCTATATTAAAAGGAACTTACTTAAGTTATGCAATCGAACCTAGAACCAATTAGCTGCAATGGGAACTTTTAATTACATTTGCTTGTGATTCATCACTTACAATGACAATCAATGGAACAGTCTGCTTGAGAAATTAACATGCAAGTGGCTGAGCCCTCCACAAATATGGATACCCTTCATGTAATTCTCAGAGAGATCCAGTGTGACACAGAATGTGACAAGGCTGGTCTTTTAAAATACAAGTACAGCTCATTTTTGCCATCCAGTGAAATAAGGTGTCTTGCTTTAGGATACAATGTGTTATCTTGTGATCATGAACTGGATACCACTAAGCTATGCACCTTCACTATATATATGTGTGTGTGCATTAATTTATTAAATTAATGACTCTTACAGGAGTAGTCCTGTTTCTGAAAAAGAATTCATCATCATCATCATCATTTAATGTTCGTTTTTCCATGCTGGCATGGGTTGGATGGTTTGACTGAAAACTGGTAAGCCAGAGAGCTGAATCAGGTTCCAGTCTGATTTTGCATGGTTTCTACAGCTGGATACCCTTCCTAACACTAACTACTCCGAGAGTGTAGTGGGTGTTTTTACGTGCCACTGACTTGGCTTGATAGGTCTACATAAGTACGGTATATTGCCAAAGAGAGTTCTGAGAGAATTCGAGAGGATTCTGAGAGAATTTGGATAATCATCATTTAACATTAATTTTCCATGTTGGCATGGGTTGGAAAGTTCAACAGGAACCAGTGAGATAGAGGACTTGACAAGCTCAGATGTCTATTGAAGCATGGATTCTATGGCTGGATGCTCTTTCTAATGCCAACCACTTTACAGAGTGTACTGAATGCTTGCTTTTCACATGACACCAGTACAAGTGAAGTTACGACATAAATCACAAAATAAAGTGCCTCAAATGAGAAGGGTATTAAGTATTGAGGGAGGTGGCTTTATGCCAGGTGATATGATAAGAAACGGTTCTTAGTCATGTGTTTGTGGAAATGTAGGGTTTGGACAGGTATGGTGGGAATGATCTGTAAGTCAGTTGATTGTAGGGTCTTAGGTGTACATTATTACGGAAGTGAAGACAGTGGTGAAGTCTAGAGACATCTATACTGAGAGAGAGAGAGAAAGAGAGAGGGATGGAGAAAATTAGTGAACGCATCAATAGGTACAGAGTATTGGGATACATTTTTTATGTCAGAAGATAATGATAGTGCTTATAGAGAATAGAAAGGTTAGAGATGTAGATAAAAAAAAATGCACTCATGAGTTAAATATAAGTAGATATAGGAGTTAATAACTTACAGCACTAAAGCTAATTATTATCATCATCTAGTAAAGGTTTGTCAGTACAATACATCTGTATATAAATGGTGTGGTGGTATAATTTTAGGGATAAATTATGTCAGTGGTGTATGTTTTGGCCACTTATTGACTTTTGGATAGCTATAGGGGGAAGGCCATCCCTAAAATTCTACTCTTGACCTCACATCAACACCCAAGAATACATACACTACTACTAAGAACAATCCCAGGAACTATGCCTAATAGTCTACCAAAATCTTTTAGATATCAAAGAGACAGATGCTAGTAACCAATACAAAGAAAATATATAGCCATAATCCTTAACAGTCCAAGGGATTTCACCGACTTACCCAAATTCAACCTTTACATAAATTTTCATACTCTCACAGCAAGTGCATTTACTCACAATTGCTTATAAATTACTGTCGCTCATGTTTGAAATTCTCTGGAAATGCCTGATGGTTGAATAAAATGACTAAGCTTTATTTCAAACAAAATAAGATATTTTGCCTAAACATGAAACTTGAGTTGCTGCTGAGAAGCCATTAAGTCACTGTAGTTTTTGTGTGTTTGTACATAACATATATATAAGTATACACACATTCATAGTTATATACATATATAATCATAACCCACCACACATACATCATCGTTATCATCTTTTGATTAATTCTTTAGCCAAGAAAGAAATATATAAGTATTATTCATAGCTGGATTTATGCCTAAATTGGTTCCAGTTATTATATAATCTTCTCTATTTCTTCTCAATGTTTAATGGTCTAGGTGTATAGAAATGGAAATTTTTTAATCATTAAATATATACACATATATACCACATTCTTGAAAATATTAAATTAATTTAAACATATATCATATGAGTTTATGAATCATGTACTTATTTTCAACAAATCTATTTAACATTCTCTGTACCTAAATCACTATTGTGCACAGATAATGTAAATTACATGCACAAAGGTTATAGAAACTATGTTTTGTCTCTGTATACCTATATATATTTACAAACACATACAGTGGAAATATCTGGGCGTGGTGAAAATATTACCTTGTTGGGAAAACAGATTGGCAACATGATGAGCATCCAGCAGTAGAAAATCTGCTTCAAATTTCAGCTTACCAATGTAAAACATAGAAAAGTGATGTGATGTTAATACAATGATGGTGATAATATGATTATATTACATAAATTATATATATATATACACACATTAACATGTGTGTATACGTATGCATGGTTGCATTGGTAAGCAGGAATTTGATGAGGAAGATTTTTTTTATTGCTTGTCACCAACCTACAAGTAAGATAATTTTCCAAGTAAGGTCTCTTAATATTTCCTCATGGCCAAACATGTTTTCAAAGAGGATTAGGAATGAAAAACATCACTTGTATGGTTACTCATTTACAAATATCACAAGATATCAAAACAAAGAGACGCAAGCACACCCACACTTGATGAACTTCTTTCAGTTTCTGTCAACCAAGACATTAAAATAACAGTAAAAGTGCCCCACAGTGGGACTGAACCTGAGACTATGTAGCTGGAAAGTAAACTTTTTAATGACAACTTATGCCTTCACATAGCCATGCCCAAAACCCTTCCCTACCATATATACATGCATGCATACACACAGACATTATATATATATATATATAGGAGATATGAGATGTAATTTTCAATTTTCAATGCACTCGTGTCTATTCTTCAACTTTATATTTAGATTGGTTAATCATACAAGTCATTCCAGTCAGTATTTTAAAGTATATTTTTTAAAAAGCAAAAACAACAATCTACCATAAAAAAAAGGCCTGTGATGTTCTGGTAGAGACGTTTGAGGAAAGAAAACTTTAAAAAAAACCCATCTTCTTTGCTAGTTTCAAAATAAATTGAATACACAACAAACACATTTCACTCCATATTTTAAATGGTATATGCTTAATTTCAAAAAGAAGCTTGTTCATTTTATTGAATTATCTGAGACTGGGGCTTTGTATTTACTTGTGCCATGTTTCTGGAAAATAGCATCTGATTAAATTCAAGGAAGTATGAACACTGCGAATATTAAATAATAAGTAAAGGATTTTGTGATTTAATCACATCAAAGTGAAATCAAAACATACAGATGAAAGATGAGCTTAAATTTGACCTGTTTGTATATAGTTATATTTCACTAAGGCATTGTATTAATAGAGGGTTTAAGTCTCATTGGGTTCTTATAGTTGAATTCTTTTGTATCTACATGGGTCATTTAAAAAAAAATATGAACATAAGTTTGGCAGTAAATCATAGGTTACAGCAACATCCATCCATCCACCCACCCATCCATTCATCCCTCTCTCTCTCTCTCTACACACACACACACACACACAGAGTAGAACCTCAGTTCCCGAACAACTCTGATCATGAATAACTCATACTTTATTTACATTATTTACAATTGACAGATATTTGTCCTCATCTTGTTTGTTGGTAACACATTTTGGCTGATACACCCTCCAGCTTTCTTTATTTCCTGTCTTTCTCATATTCATTTAATAAAGTAGTATCTCGGTTTCCAAATGCCTCTGATCCCGAATAAATCATGCTTTATATATATCTATATCTATCTATGTATATATATATATATAATGCACGATTAATTCATGATCAGAGTTATTTGAAAACTGAGGTACTACTTTATGTGCATATATATATATATATATATATTTATATATATTGTTGTATTTAGGAATGGTAATTTTGCCAGTTTAGCCAATAAAAACACATGCACTATATATTTGGTGTTACTTTGCTTCAGTGTTATTTATTTTTTACATTAATCTTAATCTTATTTCGGCCAGAGTTCTTTTGTTACACTCCTGTGATCGCATCAGTGGTCCTTTGCTTTCTTCTTTCTTATTTGTGTGTCTCTCCTTACTAACCGTCAGCCATTTTGTATTTCTATTGTATATGTCTTCATTTGCGCATGCGTATATCTCTATGTGCGTCTATGTTTAGTTAGTGTGTGTGGGGGGGATGCCTGCAATATTGGCTAAACTGGCAAAACGACCATTCCTAAATACAATAATATCTGTTTCAACACACGATTTCGCATAAAAAATCTTGCACAACAAATATGTAATAATATATATATATATATATATATATATATATATATATATATATATATATATATATATAATATATATATATATAATATAACATTGGTGAATTGAAGAAATGGAGCTGAACGCAGATTGAACAGAAATCGTTTTATTTCATTCTACACGTGTTTCGAAAGGCACAAATTACCAAAATCCGATTGAATAATGGGACCATATTGTGTCTTTCTCTTCAGGAAGAAAAAAGGAAATCCGTTGGAAAAACAAAAACAGAACAGAGGCGGAGCAAAAAACAAATCGAACTGTGCTCCTAAGAGCCCATGGCGAAACTGTTTATCAGTGTATGTTGAGAACCGGTGGCTGAAGAATTCAACGGGTCAGGCATCGGTCAATCATGTGGGTGAGGGTGTATAGATGTTCTTTGTGACCGAGAATAAAGTTCTGACTATTTAAAGAATATTGGATGTTTTATAAGGGGCGAGAAAAAATCTACTTAGAGACGTGTGTGTGTGTATACTGTTCTATATATGTGTGTTGGCGTAGGGGTAGAAAACATTTTTTGTGTACGTGTGCGTTTGATCGTTCGGCTGTCAGTGGCTACTGCCGTGATAACCGTTGGGTGGCAGAAAAAAAAAAAAAAAAAATTATATATATATATTATGTTTTATGTGTGTGTGTGTATGTTCATCTAAGCCTGCCTTGACAAGGAAACCCCCCGCTGTGAAAAAACCAAGCCCCGTTTGTCTTACAGGAGTAATTTCCCTTGCAGTGGTTAATCGTAGATATCTTAAAGGCTATTTCAGAATTTGTTACCAAGGGCTATGGGTGCCGGTATTATTTATAAACGCTATTTAAAGGCCAGATAAGTGTAACGCCGCCAATGGGGGCATCGAAAAGCCGACTGTAAGAGCCCGTTTACCATCCGGCCTCTGGCAAACAAAATATGGAAGAGTTCGGAGACACAAAGGTTGCACTGTCTTCTGCCCCTATCAAATGGGAGGGCCACCGACAAAATTGACCATTCCAGCCTATAGCTTAAGTTCGCATCCTTCAGTCGCCATATTAGCTTACTGAGTCCCGTGGTCTGGCGCTTGTTCACGTCCCGAAAAGTTGCGTAATGGTTGGAGACACGCAAAGACAATCTTGAGGATGATGCCCCTACATAAGTGAAGGCATCTGAGTCCGTGTAAACCTTGCATTGGTAGACGGCGTTTTTGATCTTGGAGTTCGCCGACGTGAATCTTAATCTGCTAGGATTGGTTTCTGAGATTAGAACTGCGTTCCTGTCACTATATTCGTTCCGAGACCTGCAGCCGCTTACTACTCTATTTTCCACTACGTCACTATTAACTATAGGAATAACCCCTGATTCTCCACTATCTATCAGAGAGCTGTCATTGCTACTGCCCGTGGTACTGCTATTGCGGGAAATGATGCTGGGGATGCTAATGGGGCTCTCTACCCTACTCCCATTGTTACCGTCAACCACAACACCCCTATTTATAACTATACCCCTAGTGGGTACTCCCTGGCTGGAGCTGAGATTATGTGTCACTGTACTGGCTCTCATATCATTATTACTACTATAATTATTCCTACTGAGCATTAAACCGGGAGCGGAAGAGGCTGTGCCTCCGGAAAAAGGTGATAGGGTCTTAGTAAGTAGCCTATTATTATGGGAGGCGATTATCTGGGCGAGGTTTTTAGTGTTGGAGAAAGCTATCCTAACTTTATGTGAGTTAACCGTGGAGTAATATTTGGAATTTCTGGGGAAGTTATTGGCGATGGCTTGTCTAAACATGAGGGGGAGGTTAGTTCTAATCTGCTTACCAAAGGGGATTACAAACCATATATGCTTATTCCTATCAGTGTGATGGGTCGGGACGCCAGCTCTCGCATTCGGGTGGGTGATTCTCGGATGAATAACGGGTCTTGGGTTAGTGTAAGACCTCCTGTAATTTATATTGATCCGGCCCTTCCGATGCCATCATTCGGTCATCAGGATAGGGCCGTATATAATAACATTAACATTTTAAGTAAGGACGGGAGCGCGGCGGATGCCGGGGTAGTCGCTCCCGCATTTAATTTAGCGAACAAGGATAATTATCGGTCCGGGAGGTCTTACACTAACCCAAGACCCGTTATTCATCCGAGAATCACCCACCCGAATGCGAGAGCTGGCGTCCCGACCCATCACACTGATAGGAATAAGCATATATGGTTTGTAATCCCCTTTGGTAAGCAGATTAGAACTAACCTCCCCCTCATGTTTAGACAAGCCATCGCCAATAACTTCCCCAGAAATTCCAAATATTACTCCACGGTTAACTCACATAAAGTTAGGATAGCTTTCTCCAACACTAAAAACCTCGCCCAGATAATCGCCTCCCATAATAATAGGCTACTTACTAAGACCCTATCACCTTTTTCCGGAGGCACAGCCTCTTCCGCTCCCGGTTTAATGCTCAGTAGGAATAATTATAGTAGTAATAATGATATGAGAGCCAGTACAGTGACACATAATCTCAGCTCCAGCCAGGGAGTACCCACTAGGGGTATAGTTATAAATAGGGGTGTTGTGGTTGACGGTAACAATGGGAGTAGGGTAGAGAGCCCCATTAGCATCCCCAGCATCATTTCCCGCAATAGCAGTACCACGGGCAGTAGCAATGACAGCTCTCTGATAGATAGTGGAGAATCAGGGGTTATTCCTATAGTTAATAGTGACGTAGTGGAAAATAGAGTAGTAAGCGGCTGCAGGTCTCGGAACGAATATAGTGACAGGAACGCAGTTCTAATCTCAGAAACCAATCCTAGCAGATTAAGATTCACGTCGGCGAACTCCAAGATCAAAAACGCCGTCTACCAATGCAAGGTTTACACGGACTCAGATGCCTTCACTTATGTAGGGGCATCATCCTCAAGATTGTCTTTGCGTGTCTCCAACCATTACGCAACTTTTCGGGACGTGAACAAGCGCCAGACCACGGGACTCAGTAAGCTAATATGGCGACTGAAGGATGCGAACTTAAGCTATAGGCTGGAATGGTCAATTTTGTCGGTGGCCCTCCCATTTGATAGGGGCAGAAGACAGTGCAACCTTTGTGTCTCCGAACTCTTCCATATTTTGTTTGCCAGAGGCCGGATGGTAAACGGGCTCTTACAGTCGGCTTTTCGATGCCCCCATTGGCGGCGTTACACTTATCTGGCCTTTAAATAGCGTTTATAAATAATACCGGCACCCATAGCCCTTGGTAACAAATTCTGAAATAGCCTTTAAGATATCTACGATTAACCACTGCAAGGGAAATTACTCCTGTAAGACAAACGGGGCTTGGTTTTTTCACAGCGGGGGGTTTCCTTGTCAAGGCAGGCTTAGATGAACATACACACACACATAAAACATAATATATATATATAATTTTTTTTTTTTTTTTTTTCTGCCACCCAACGGTTATCACGGCAGTAGCCACTGACAGCCGAACGATCAAACGCACACACGTACACAAAAAATGTTTTCTACCCCTACGCCAACACACATATATAGAACAGTATACACACACACACGTCTCTAAGTAGATTTTTTCTCGCCCCTTATAAAACATCCAATATTCTTTAAATAGTCAGAACTTTATTCTCGGTCACAAAGAACATCTATACACCCTCACCCACATGATTGACCGATGCCTGACCCGTTGAATTCTTCAGCCACCGGTTCTCAACATACACTGATAAACAGTTTCGCCATGGGCTCTTAGGAGCACAGTTCGATTTGTTTTTTGCTCCGCCTCTGTTCTGTTTTTGTTTTTCCAACGGATTTCCTTTTTTCTTCCTGAAGAGAAAGACACAATATGGTCCCATTATTCAATCGGATTTTGGTAATTTGTGCCTTTCGAAACACGTGTAGAATGAAATAAAACGATTTCTGTTCAATCTGCGTTCAGCTCCATTTCTTCAATTCACCAATAATGTTTTAATTTCAATTATCCGCACCAACGCACGGTTGCAACGCCAGATGGTTGTACCTCCAACCGTGCTGTTTACTGCTGTGATTTTTGCTACTAAGGTATCGGTTAAACTTTTGATTAATCTACTACAAGATTATTCATCTTTCTATTTCACATAATATATATATATATATATATATTATATATACCTGCTTTTGACTTGCACCTGTTTGGCAAATGATCTGAACTGAATTACATGTTGTAACTTAAACAATTGTAACAAGGAAGTGAAGTGGTAAGAGAATGTCTACACTATAGTAAGACAACTTTAAAGACAAGAGGTAAGTTATCAAGACATACAACTATGTGAATTAGTTTTATAAACATCTGAACAGACCAGCTCCAATTTGCAATGAAGTGTAGTCATGATATATCAAAGAAATGAACTGGTTTTCAGGAAAGCATGACCTGACATAATGGACCAAATAGAATGAGTTGTGTACAAGAGAATGAGAAATGAACATGAATGAGCGAAATGCTCAGCTACATTGATTTCTTAGAAGATTCCCTCCAGTAAACTTAGCAGATGTAAACAATGTTGATGTTGAGAAAAGAAAGAAACCATGAAAGAAAGAAACAGTCATTATAAAGATAATTGTACATCTTTACAATCATTAACCAATAAACTTCCAAGAGCTGAAAGAATTGGACAAGACAAAAAAGAGAAAGAAAAAAAATAATAAAGCCAGTATTATTTAGTAAAAGCAATTTGATGACTAAAAAGAGCAGATGGTGATTAAAAAGGAAGTAAGACTAAAGAAAGAGAACATATGAGATAAGTATCAATAATGAAATCAATCTTTCATAAAAGACGGCAATTGAAAAGAATGGTGAATAACAAAATATTCATATATATATTTTTACTCCCCATACTGTTTTCCACCAATTTCTCCATGTTAGCATAGTGAGAACAGTCTCAGCAAACCTCAATATTTGTTTGTATATCATATGGTGTAAAAAAAACGATAAACGTTGCCCTTTTCAAGCCTAGCCAGGCTCACGGACCCGGTTTGCCGGTTTCTGTGGTGTATGTGTTCCTCCCAACTGGACAGGATGCCAGTCCATCGCAGCATTACTCAAGAAACAGGAAGAGAGACCGAGAGAAAGTTGTGGCGAAAGAGTACAACAGGGGTCACCACCAACCACTGCCGGAGCTTCGTGGAGCTTTTAGGTGTTTTCATTCAATGAACACACACAACACCCAGTCTGGGAATCGAAACCATGATCCTCTGACCGTGAGTCCGCTGCTCTAATCACTGGGCCATTGTGCCTCCACTATCATATGGTGTAATCATTTTAAAAGATGGATGGGTCTCTTTCCTATAACTAAGTCACTAGCCATCCCTGATTTGAAGACTTATGGTTAAAGACATTTGAGCCATAACGACTCCATCTTTATTCAAATATATCATTCTATCTAGGACTATATTATCTAATGCACACTTTTGCTTGCTTAGCTCCAGGTCAACCCTTTCTAATCATAACCAATCTGTCTTTTAGTCAGACATATACTATATTAAACTACATAATCTGTCCTTCTCTTTTGAAGACAATAGGATGTGATTTTGATTTGAGTGGTATTAGGCAGCTATTACATGAAATCATATTCTTGGTTAAATTTACATAGATAAGGAGATACTTTATCGCAAATTTTTCTTTCTTTCATAGAGCTGGTGTTCTCTAGGGTTAAACAGTGTTATATGGTTCTGCTGAATAAAATGTTAGGTAATCACACAGAAAGTTAGTAGCCAAGGAAAGAACAGGTTTGAAAAAATTCACAGAGCTATAAACACTGCTGGCAACAAAGGTTTTCTCTCAAAGTGAAGAGTAGCTTGTATGATGCTTGTATTAGAATTGCAATGTTGAGTAGTAATGAGACAGGCCTTGAATGCAGAAAATTTGTGTAAACTAGAAACAAATTAAGCCAGCATGCTCTGATGGATGTTCAATGTTGGTGTGCATCAACATCAGAATACAAATGAGATAAGAGAAAAAAAAAGGGTGCGAGAGGAATCAGGTATAGTATGCAAGAGAAGGGACTGCTGGAGTGGGCCTGTGATGGGTATAGCATAAGACTATTGTAAATGAAAAGTACTAAATAATCCAAATTAGTGAAACTTGTGAAAGTGGGAGACCAAGGAAAACTTGCAACAAAGTGGTGAAGGCTGACCTGAAGATGCTGCATCTAATGGAGAACATGATAAAGGACTATACTGGCTGGTGATACATGGTGCTACAGAAGATTCATTAACTGATAGCGAAATGTAACCTGACACAAGAGTAGTGTTTGAGAAACTGTAGTGTATATATGTGTGCCTTATCAAGCCTACCTTACTCCACCCTGCATATCTCCCTCACTTTGTATTCTAAATCCTCCCTCTATGACTCCTGTCTCCTTATCACTCATAGCTCCTTGCCCATTTCTATTTTCCCACCACTTGGGACAGACATCTTCATCACCCACTGATCGAGGCTGTACTTGAATCATCCTCACTGGCCCAATACGCTATATATTTGCCCTGCTTTACTCAGCCTGCTGTAATATCAACCCATACATCTCCAAGTCATCTGCATTGCCACCCAAAACCTACTCTTGTTTTCATCTCATTACTTTCCCTTACACTTCCAAGATGACCAAATTTTTTTTAGTGTTCTCCTTCAATTTACACAATAACTCCAACCCTCATATATTGATATGACTGGATTCCATACAATTTTTGTCACTCGAATTTTACTCATTAGGGACTGGTTGATTCGAGGCTCTAGAAGAAGACACTTGCTCCAGGTGTTATGCAGTGAGCCAGAAATCAGAAACTATGATGACGTGAAGCAAACTAACTAACCATATACCTATATTATACATAATTTATATACATATATGTAATTTATTATCCAATATGTATGTTTTTAGGTATGTATGTGGTGGTGTGTAGCTTAGTGATTAGATTGTTGGACTCATAATCATAAGATTATCGTTTAAAATTCCTGGACCAGGCAATGTGTAGTGTTCTTGGAAACATTTCATTTCATGTTGCTTCAGCCCACTCAGCTGGTAAAAATAAGTAATCCTGCAATGGACTGGTATTCCACCTAAATGGAGAATATATACACCACAGAAACTTGGAAACTGGCCCTATGAGTCTTTATGACGCAGAAAGGATCTTTATCCTATCTAGAGATATGTATATATGTTTATATATTTCTTAATGTTAAAATAAGGTTACAATTTTAAAGCAAGTTTAAGAATAACAGAACATTTATCGATAGAGTGACTCTAGATTGAGAGTAAAGTCCAATTTATTGTAAAGATAAGGTTGACTGGGGCACCAATTTAACCTATTAGCTGAAAGTGATCTATGATTGTCCAAGAGGTGAATGGGATCACAAGCAGGCTTATAGTGAATAAAAATTTAGCATGTGGCAGATGCACCAGAGTAATTAGCAGTGAAATAAACTTCTTCCAATGCTTGGAAGGTTCCATAGAAGTAGTTGATAACTTGTTTACTACATACACTAATCAGCAGTGGAGGTGGGTGCTCTGAAAGCATAGTAGCAAGAATAAGGATAGGTTGGAAAATGTTCAACACACTATTATGTCTGCTGACAACAAAGGATTCATCACTCTTTTAGAAAAGAGCAGATTGTGCAATACTTGTGTGCAAACTGAGATGCTGCATCCTAATGCGGGATAGGTACTGAAGTAGTGTGTAAAAGCTGGGAAGACATGAAATAAGCATGTTCTGTAAGATGTGTAATGTTAGTGTGCATCTGAGCTATGAGAAAAAAAACTAGGTATAAGAGGAAACATACTGAGATCAAGAGAGACAAGTACATTTGTATAGATTTGTAATGTATATGGATGATAATAGCTACGTAAAGCAGTGCCAGGAAATTCATGTGGAGGGAAAGTATGAGAGAGGAAGATCAAAGAAGTCACGGGTAGAAGCAGTGAAAGTAAGTGGATCATGTGATGTTGAACCTCATGAAAGAGATGACAAAGATGTGCTACAAGTGGCAGGATACTGTACTGAAGAGGACCTTCCCAATCCATACTAGCATGGAATAGGACATGATGATGATGATGATGACAATGAATATGTGTGACTATGTATGGATAGACCTTCAATATATATTTCTTTGTATCATTTTGTATTTTTGTTGCTCTTCTTCTCTATATTTACATTTTATGTTATATATATTTTTCTGTTCTCCTCATAATGCATTTTTAGTTACTATTTAGTCTGCAGACGCCATCACTTCTGTTATTGTACCTGACTCTATTTATTCTGTCCTTGTCCATCTACCATGTTTTCTTATTTATACCCCAGCAGCTTATGTTACTGACACTTCTAAATTGAACAATATTGTGATAATAATTTGGTCAACAACTTATGAGTGTGTACTACATCCATTGTGTGAGTATTTTTTCTGTTTTCCCAATAAATTCCTTTGAGATTCCTCTGTGCTGCCCTTTTCATTATATATAATACTATATATACATATTTGTTCATTCATTTGCTTGTTTTACATCAGTTTTTCCAAAGTAGCATGAGTTGAGGGAATACACAGTATTAAGGTATCAGTCTTTTTTTACAGCTGGATTCACTTCCTATCACTAACCCTTGCTTGTCTTTCAGGTAATGGTGTTTTCATTCCACTTGTCTTTGAAAGGGACGAGCTACCAAATAATTTATTGACAGAAATGTCAACAAATGCCCAACTTTTCAGAGAAACACAGAATGTAAACATGCAGGTGCGCGCGCGCACACACACACACACACACAGAATATGAATACACATATAGATATATTTATATACATGTATTTATTTGGAACTGAACAGGAACCAAATATATACTTAATCATGCATGTTCTCCCTCTCTCCCTTTCTTATACATGTGTGTGTGTGTTATCAGAAGGAAGTGGAAGTTTTATAGAGTGAGTGTAGTTAACAGGACACTTGAGCTTAAAGGTTAACAACTGATAATGTTCATATACATGTATGGAGTCAGTCAAAGTCAGTGTGTAAATATGTAAATGACAACAACTACAGAAGACAGTAGTGGCTTGGTTTTCTATGGTTTTTACACGAAGGTTTTGGTGACATTTAAAACCAATAAAGACTGAATTGTTCACACAACACAAGCTTGTTATCACAAGAATATTCATCCTGAAATGCTGAAATAACAATTCTGATGAATGACGAATAATTCTGTGTTCATTGCTGTAGAATAGAAAGTAAACTTTCAGTGAGTCAAGTCTGGTACCCAATTTTGATTCCTGATTATATTTATTCAGTGTAATTCAAGGTGGGTAATGTCTATTAGAAATTCATGAATGTTATAGAAAGCCTCACTTTCCCATCCCTGAAAGTCAGACACTGATAAAAAAAAAAAAAGAATAAAGGGAAAGAAACTATATCAAATTAAGATATACAAATACAAAATACTGATTTCTTATACTGATTGTTGAAAACAAGGAGCACTGATCCTTATATATTACAGATACAAATTATTCTGACCCCAACAAAGAGGGGAGGCAAAAATAAACTGTCGTCATTTGAAACCAGAACATAGGCATGAGAATATATTTTTTAATATACTTAATATGGTATAGTTCTTGCCAATTTTGCCTTTGTCTTTTTTTTTTCTGCAATAATCATAACAATTACAAGACTACAAATTTGGAGAAGAATAAAAATCATTTTCACTTTCAGTATTTAAAATGGTGCTAATTTTATTGACCCTGATAGAAGTTAAACTCAAAAAACAAAGGATTATAACTAATACCACAAGACATTTTGTTAATAATAATAATAGTAATAATAACAACAACAATAATCCTTTATACTACATGCACAAGGCCTGAAATGTTGGGGGAAGGGGTTAGTCAATTACATTGACCCCAGCATGTAACTAGAACATATTTTATCAATCCCAAAAGGATGAAAGATGAAATCGACCATGGTGGAATTTGAACTCAGAACGTAAAGATGGACAAAATGCTGCTAAGCATTTTGCCTGGCATGCTCTTGAATCTGCCAGCTCGCCACCTTAAAATAATAACAAATAACAACAACATTAATAATATTAATTGCTTCCATAAGCACAGAAGCTCAAATTTATGAGGTAAGAGGGGTAACATTCTTAGATTATCAAACTGAATCAGCTCTAAATATGAATCAAATCAAACATCATTAATTTGGTTTTCTAAACAGAAAGGAAGTCAATGAGCTAACAAAGGGTCCTCTACATCAGTGGTTCTCAACCAATTTTTTCCTATGAATCCTTTTGATTTATATTTTACTCTGGTGGACTAGCATAATCATTTGATGTTTAAAAAATCCTATTATAATTTTATAATTAAATATTACCAAGAATTGTATTTAAAAAATTGTTACAATATTTTGTGTATTGTAGAAGTATAACAAATTTATTGTACATAAATTTTAATGATGAAATCTTATATGGATCCCGAAGGGTCATGTGGTCCTAAGTTGAGAACCACTGCTCTATGTGGTTACTTGATAAACACCTATGTTAATGTAACAATATTGATCGAGAAGAAAAGGCAATAAAATTATAATACTGTTACATGTGCCCAAATTTAACATCTAAGAATTTTTACTGATCATATACAGATTATTTTTGGTGCACAGCAAACAAGGAAAATATTTTTTGATGTTTGTGAAGTGCAGAGTTAGGTTTTATCATATAATGTGTTAACTATATTAAGGGTCAGTTTCACACAGAGGTTCCCAACCTTTTGAATACTGTGGACAACATCTTGAATGTACTATTAATTTGAACAACAATAATCAAAAATTATTTAACAATGTTGCCACACTCTACTCAAGTAGTTTTAATGGTAATACAGAGATGACCCCTTCTATAATTGCTTTGCCCACAAAACTCAAGTTGCGGGGAACCTTGGTTTAGAAATCTAAGGATGTGATGCTTCACACTTTCAAGGAAAAAAATCCCAACTAACAGCTGTGATAGTAAGCATTATGCAAGTGAAAATAAGGTAGTTGTTGTAGTTGTCATCATTGTTTGAAGGACTAGAGAGTAAAGTTAATCAGAACACAAGGGAAATGAGGAAACAATAAAAGAGAAAGTGCCAATAGCAGTAATGTGTATGAGCAGTGGGTGTTTTCTAGTTGCCCACCGGTGTATGTGTGGCCAGATACTCTTACCACAAAGCACCAATAGACACGAGATCGTTCTTCTTCCGTGGACTTCTAGGAAATAAAACATGTATAAAACCATAAAGCCATAAAACACGTATTAAAGCCTTTGGTCAGTGTGGCAACACAGTAATCAGTTATAGAGAGTAGCTAAAAGTATGGCAGATAGATGTAAAAAATATGAGTCAGTGTGTGGGTAAATACCAACATAACATTGACATTCTCTGATAAAAACTAAGTCTATAATACCAGCAAGTGCACAGATATATATATACACACAGTCAACAGTGTACATGCAGGGTATGCTATTTCTAATACACTCTTTCTATAAATGTCATATTTTATATATGCTATATATAAACTATAGTATCTACTATCATTTAAAACATTTGGTATCTAATTAAGAAAGAAACATATTCAAGTTCAGCTTACCTTTGTATGTTCAGCATTATGTTTCAATAGTCATTGTGTGTGTGTGTGTGTGTGTGTGTGTGTGTACGTGTGCACACATGCTTGTGTGAGTGCATGTGAATGTAATATATGTATATGTAAGTATATATATATATATATATATAGGCTTATAGAATCATCATTATCATTCACATCCCCTTTTCCATGCTCACATGGGTCAGATGGAATTCGTTGAGACAAGATTTTCTACAATCAGATGCCCTTCCTATTGCCAAACCTCACCTGTTTCCAAGCAAGATAATGTTTCTCATGAGCAGACAGACATTTCATGGGTGAATGGAAACAGACAGCATCACTAATATGATGGCAATGTTTGCTAAAACAACCATCATGTGATGTCAAGACAAAGGTACACATATATATAGATACATGACAAGCTTCTTTCAAGCTCCATCTACCAAATCCACTCACAAGGGGCTGTGGTTAGCCCAGTACTATAGTAGAAACTTAATCAAGAAGCCACATAGTGGGACTGCACCTGAGACTATACATGGTTGGGAAGTAAGCTACTCAATCATTCAACCACACCTGCACAGCATAATATATCCATATATATATATATAGAGAGAGTAAAGTCTATTTACCAATGTAAAGTGGAAGTTCTGATTAGGACAGTACCACTACCTCTTTTTAGCCCCATATATATATATCCCTATAAGAGGTTTAGATATCCTCATTGTGAAGAAATATCCCTTTGAAATATAATTTATTAAACCAGTGTATCTTGGATAAAATATCCCTATAAGAGGTTTGAATATCCACATAGTGGCTATATATATACATGTACACACATGCACATACACTCGTTTTTGTGTGTGTACATATAAATATATAAGCATGGGTTAATCTATGCCAGCATGGAAAGCACATATACAGGTATGGATGTATCGCGCGTGTGTGTGTGTCTGTGTTGAATCTTGCGTAGGTTTTGCTGACGAGTGTTTCACTTGTTTAGTCAAAAGAACTACCAATACTGAATTATACTCCAAATGGCTGAGTATTTCACACTCTTGTATTCATAATGTAATCCTCAAGCAGAATTAGCATGACATTGTCTGTGATAAGACTTACTCTTTGATTTACAGGTAACGTCTATGGAACTAGGTTTCCAGACAGTTACCATCTACCTAATTTAATTTACAAGGCTTGAGTCAAACTGAGATTATGGTGGAAGGCATTTTCTCAACAGTATCTCCCACTGAGATTGAACCTAAAGCAAACTTCTTAATTCAACTATTCTGAAAACCTTTAGTATAGCATTTGAATAAGTTAAGAATGTTTTGTTCAATATGGTAAAAAGCCACAGTAATTTTGCCAAGATAATGTAATCATATCATAACAAACTACAGACAATCATACAGAGGAGTAAACAAAGCAGAAAGGAGAATGATTTGAACTGACACAAGAAGTGATAGGCCAGCCAAAGTATTAGTTAAAGATAGTACTTAATTTTAATGTTAGGTTGAGATCAGTGTTAAAAAAGAAAATATAGAAGAAAAGTTAATCTATTAACTTATTAGAACTAAATTTCTGGGCTATTTGCTTATAAATCTTATAATTCAATAGATTTTTATGCTTCATACCTTTCAAATGCTAACTAATATTACAAGACACCTATATGTAAAAGTATATAGAGTACAACAGAGACATCAAATCCATTACTTGGGTGAGAGATAGAATAGCATTATTTAAACATTCAAAAATACTATGCATTTAGAAGTAATTATTGTTTATAAATCCATAATACTGGGTGTGTTTGATTAAAGATGTACAATGTGAAGCACAGACAATCATTATTGGAATCAACCAAAAGCTTTAAACATTTTTTTACCAATAGACCCCTTTGATTCCTATTTTACTTGGTTGGACTCTCTTAGCCATTTGATGTTTAAAAAAATATATATTTATATAATTAAATATTAATAGGAATTGTTTAAAAAAAATTGTTAAAATATTTTATGAATTGTAGAAGTATAACAAATTTATTGCAGATAAATTTTAACAACAAAATTGTATATGGACCACAATTGAGAACCACTGCTTTAGAATAATGAGAGGATGCTACAGCATGGCCAGAACTATATTAGTTTAGTGTTGTCTAAACTAGAGTTAGAAAAATCTTAACCCCTTCCCCATCCCCACACATTACATCATGTAATATTTATCAAAATATGTATGGTACCTGTGTATGTACAGCCATGTTACATGTCTGTGAAATGTGGGCTTTGACTACAGAGGACTTGTGAAGGGTTGTAAGAAATGAAGCTAGCATGCTCCACTGGATGAGTAATATCAGTGTACAAGTATGACAGAGTGTAAATTATTTAAGAAGAAACCTGGGTATAAGAGGCAAAAGATGTGCGCAAGAGAGAAGACTGCACAGGTTTGGTCATGTGATGCGTATGGATGAGGACAGCTGCATAAAGAAGTGCTGAGCACTAACTGTGGAGGGTACCTGTGGAAGGGATAGACCCAGGAAGACATGGGAAAAAGTGGTGAGAAAGAATCTTCAGACACTGGGCTTCACTGAAGAAATGGCAAGGGACTGGGAGATGTGGAAATTTGCTGCACTTGACAAGACATGTCAAGCTAAATAAAATTGCTGTCTGCTACTTAAAAAGCACTTGTGCTAGTACTGTGTTAACGCATCTGCGCTGGTGTTGTGTAAATGCAACCATGCCAATAGTATGCAAAAAACACCCAGCACACTGTTAGGTGGTTGGCATCAGGAGGGGCATCAAACTGTAGAAACCATGCCTCAACAGACAGTTGGAGTCTGGATAGCTCTCTGCTAGCCAGATCCATGTCAAACCGTTCAACTCATGCTAGCATCGAAAGTAAACATTAAACAACGATGATGATGACTTACAGAGATTTGCATACACATAAAATATGTCACAGACTAAATCTATTAATATCATCTTGAAACTGGAGATATTATTCTGAGAAGCTGTTACAGTAAAAGAAATGATATGATATGTAAACATATGCTAGTCATCTTGATTAAATTTTGACTTTTCTGATTTGACTTTTTCTGTGATCAACAATGGAATTTATTAGCACATAAATCTGTAAGTAAGATGATAAATCTATTAGTAAGAATTATAGCTATCATTATCAGAGTTACTTAATATTCATATTCCATGCTGGCATAGGTAGACGATTTGACAGAATATGACAAGCCATAAGACTGTAATGAGCTACAGTGTCATCTTTAGCATGGTTTCTATGACTGGATGCCCTTCTTAAAACCCACTTTATAGTATGCACAGGGTGCTTTATTTATTTAATGTTAACAAATACATAACATTTAACTGTTAAATTTGAGAAGATCCTTGTTATTATTAGAAATGCCTGTGGTGTAGAAAAGTTATCTTTACAAATTTTGATATACTATTTTGTCAATGACAGTCAATATTCCCATATGACTAAAAATACCTTGCTTTCTTCAGCCTACTTTTATCCCAGCTCTCACTCATTTCCACAATATATCTAACAGCCAATCATGTTATGTTTATACCACCATACACTCTATGTATGCATTGATCATCGTTTTGTCCTCTTATAATTAACCTTTCTTATAATGGTTATTAACATCTAATCTTTATATATAAAAGTGAAGTTGTGTGTCTCTCTCCTACGATTTAGATTCCTAACTACTCCCACATTTTGCGGTGCAGTTTAACCAAAACCGGGTATCTTATAGTCGTGATTCATATCGAGCCCTTCTGGGTATTAGTGCGTGTCTACGATGAGTCTACGATTTAATAAAAAATTTACCATCATTTTTTCCCATTTTAATGCATTTTTTCGCTATTATATAAGGGAAGTAACTCTCTAAAAATGTCTACGATGAGTCAACGATTTAAAAAAAAAATTACCATAATTTTTTCCCCATTTTTAATGCATTTTTTGCTATTTTTTGGCTATAACTCTCTAAAAATGCTTATATAGTTATTTTCCTTACAAACCCGAGCAACGCCGGGTGATACTGCTAGTAGTAAATAATTAACTTATCTGTCTCTGATTATTGTAAATCCTCTAGTCGTTTGTGTATTCCTATCATGCAACACCATACACTCTATGTTGCCTTCTATATTAATTGCCAATGTTCACTATTATATATTATCACACATCTTACACACACCATACACATTCACTGATCATATTTCACTACTATACACTGTCACACACATTTTATAAATCCAAAATATCGACCTTTATATTCATAATTGAACTTATCTGGTATATGCACTGCATATAATCCTCAACATTCACTGCCAATGTTTCACTATCATGCACATCACACAACACTATTTATAGACATCTACACTCATTATCCATGTCTTACAATATACTATGAAACCTCTGACAGATGTCACAACTTATTTGTCTTTTGATGTGGAGGAAGAACTCATTTGTTGCAAAAGTGGCAGTTCTATTCTTACTATCTTTAAATCTAACCTCCTATATTATGTCCAATATAAAAATTATCACCTATGCAACAAGGCTTTATTTCCCATTTTTAATGGGCCAAAAGTTGTTCAGGTTGATAGCTATTCTAGTGCTTAAGCTGCACTTGAAACCATGGTTCTCATCCATTCAGTCACAGAACCCACTATACATTTGTATAGCAACTGTTCATAGTGGATAATAAACTGGCAGAACCAGTGGAGTACTAGACAACATGGCTTGCTGCATTAAACAACATATCTGTATGCTTTGAGTTCAAATCTCATTGGGGTTGATATAACTGAGTATACCTACACCAACATTTATAGCCTTGTTTCTAGTTTAAAAATCAATTGTTTGTACTGGTCAAACAGTATTGAACTCCTGTATATATACTTCCTGTACACCCAGAAAATCTCTTTTCTGGAGCTAAGGTAATTTTCTGTCTCTTTTTACTAACAAAGTTTAAGCTAGGCTCACTTTCATACCTCTTACTCAAGCTCTAAAAATATAGCAATGAGAAGCAGCTCATTAGGACAGAAACGTCCACAAGTGCATTCCAGCATAAAATCCTTTATGATAGTTATAAGGCCTAGAGTGAAGAGAATATGGCTGAAAAGATGAAATTCAGTAAACAGAACATTATGATATGATGAAGTAGTAGTGGTAGAGATGATGGATTGCGAAGAGATGCAAATTGTCATTTTTTTTTAATTTCTAAAGAAATATACAGATGATGAACACAATATACTAAAAGCACATTAAATATAAAAACTTAACACTTAGTATAAGTGATGAAAATTTGGGTTAATTGCTATGTCAGAGAACATTGACTAATATTAAAAACTAAATGAAATTTAACTTAGTAAGTGCAAAGTAACCAATACCAAAACAATAATTGTTTAAAATATGAATGTGTTTATTATCATTATTATTATTTATGAATATATTGTATTTATTGTGAAATGTGAAATTTGTCATGTATTTATGAGTGTGTGTGTGTGCAATGATTTAAAGATATGAAATACAATGCTCACAACTCTTAAGTCATGAAAACAGGAATGGCAGAAGATTTGAATTACTGCATAAAATTTATGGAAGAAAATACACATCAGTTTATTCAGTGATTTGCTTGACTTTCTGATGGATTCATGTGAGATAGCTTTACTATAACTAGAATTGCTATGACTGTTGTTGCTACTACTGTAGTTAACACTGTTGTTGTGATTGATACTCAATGGAAAGCAGTTTGTAAGTAATATAGAACAAAATGTATTATCAAGGGAGTCAGTATGCTTAGTTTCTGTGTTGCCAATAGATAGCATATCCAGTATAGAACAGTAAAGCAACAAGAATAAAGAAATATAGATGCACTGAAACAAATCCTTGCAGCTAACTGCAAGCACAAAATTATGGACAAATTTTTTACATTCAAAATTATTTGGTATTATTTAATCTGATTTGCAAACCCAAGCAAAGTATAATTCTGGTATTGCATTTTTGAAATTTTTGAAGCAAAAGCACAATGATGAAGGAAGATAAGAAATTCTTAATTAACAATTTTTATAAACATTTGCAAACACATTACAACATGTAATACCTTTCTGACTGCATTAAATCTTTTTATTGTAGATTTTGCTTGTCACTTATGGGCAAATCACAAACAACAAGCACCAGAATCCATCATGACTTGTGACTTTTAAGCCAAGATATTTATATTTAAGCAATATCTGTCACTTGAATGTTGTGAACAAGGAACACAATGTCTTTATTACAATTTTACAACAAAACAATAATTCAAAGATTACTTGAAAGTAGTGAACTCAAGTTAGATGGTGCAATACAAGAAGCACAAATAGTAGTAATTGCACAGCCTCAGATAAATGTTAATCACTATAATTCATATTCAATAACATATTCTGCTAATGCAGTATCAGAGCCTTTACAACACAATCAAAATAATTCTAATGATTATCTTTCTCTGGCTGCAACTAGAAAGGATTATAAATACTTTTTCCATGGTAGTAGTATTCATAAAAGACAGGATTGTCTCACCAAAAATCCCATGTTGATCAGGTGGAAAAATGGAAATATGTTGATCTAATAATAATGTCATCAAGTGCCATTTTTACATTTATCTTTGTTTCAGATTCTGCTCAAAAATTGCTACAGCTATAATAAATAATGAAGATGTTGACACTAATTGATTCAGGAAGTACAGAAAATTTTATTGGCATTGCTTTGCCATTAATATGAAATTGCCTATTAAATTTACTTCGATAATTACAATGGCTTCTTTAACACAAAGAAATGTAATTAGGTTTTATTATTTGTAATGACAATATTTACAATAATGTCAAATTTTCAACAATGGATAATCTTTCTGTACCTTTATTGTTGGAACAAAGTTTTACATCTCTCTATGTCTCTCCACAAAAGTGTGGAGATTAAATACAGTAGCACTCCAACTAAACTTTCAATATATTACCTAACTACTGTGCTTTGAGACCCATCTCAAATTTTTAAGGGTTTTGATTTTAAAAAATCAGAAAGCTATAACTATACATACTCTTTTACTTGTTTCAGTCATTTGACTGCGGCCATGCTGGAGCACCGCCTTTAGTTGAGCAAATCAACCCCGGGACTTATTCTTTGTAAGCCCAGTACTTATTCTATCGGTCTCTTTTGCCGAACCGCTAAGTAACAGGGACGTAAACACACCAGCATCAGTTGCCAAGCAATGCTAAGGGGACAAACACACACACACAAACACACATATATATATACATATATACGACAGGCTTCTTTCAGTTTCCGTCTACCAAATCCACTCACAAGGCATTGGTTGGCCCGGGGCTATAGCAGAAGACACTTGCCCAAGATGCCATGCAGTGGGACTGAACCCGGAACCATGTGGTTGGTTAGCAAGCTACTTACTACACAGCCACTCCTGCGCCTATATGGTTCCTTTTATTTTGTAATTTTTTTTTTTTTGGATTGCTCAGTAACTTGTTAAGAGAGATATCATAGGACAGTGTTTCTCCATGAGATACCAAGGTTTTAGTTAAGAAAAACTGTAAAAAATAAAAACAGCCCACTTTTCCTGATGCATATCCCTTTCTTTTAATTTTAACTCTGATAAAGAACATCTCAAAATATACTAACAAGCTGGACTTTAAAATAAGCTTATTAGTAAGTGCCACTACATGTTGATGACTGATCTTATATGAAATTTGAAAATAGAGCAAATTCATATAAGTTTTGCTCTTTCAGTTGAAGAATGCTGTAGCAGCTTTTCAAAGAATAACTGATACCATAATTACTTTTATCATCTGAATGCAACATTTGCTATCATTGACAATGCTATTGTAAGTAGAGTGAGTATAGATGTAACCAAAATAGAGACAAATTTAATGAGCCTACCAAAAGATTATAAATAAATGTATACATAGTATGAGGATAAATGAATACACTTATCTATTTTCTGGGATAAAAAAAAGAAAAATTTTTATTTTAGAATTCTACAACCAGATCCAGAAAGATTAGAAGCATTAATTTCCTTCAAATAATAAAAAATCATTCCAAAGATTGTTCTCATTCTGTTTCAGGTGAATTCCACATTAATTAGATGAAGTAAAGCCAACTTTACTTCATTTAAATAATGTTGGAATTGTTAGAGCATTGGACAAAATATTTTGTGGTATGTGTTTCAGCTCTTTATGTTTTGAGTACCCGGGCATGCATAGAGAACTTGTCTACATCTAGTCAATGAAATAGTGTCTTGAAAAAATAACTAAAGGAAAACAACAAGAAACCACTTTTGTATTCTTCCACAAAAATTCCATGGAAAGCACACAGCCACTGTCAGAAAAGTTATTGGGAATTTTCTTTGACCTGATGGCACAAAGAAGAAGAAAGCCACTTTTCACCAATTTCATGTTATCTTTTAGTATAATCATAAAATTGTGATCTTTACTTGTCTTGAATTTTGTATTATCAAAGCTACATTTGGAACAGCTGATGAATCTAAAATATTTGCACTTCAAACTAATGCCTCTGAAGTGGCCATATTTGGTGTATTGCTGCAAAATAATCAATCTTTAACATATTTTTCAAGGACATAAAATACATTGATTGAATGAAAAGCCTTGCTGAGAGTGACATAAAGTGGAGATATTGATTAATTGCAAAACCTTTCCAACTATTAACAGATCAAGAAAGTGTTGTTTTTATTTTCAGCTACAAATATTTATCAAAGATTAAAATAATAAACTGATACATTGGTGATTGGAATTCTGTAAATCATTCTGAAAAAGAAAACACCATTGCTGATGCTTTCTCCAGAATTTGCCATACTTCTTCAAATTTTCTCTCTCTCAAATTCATCTTTGCCATCGTGTCATTCATTGGCTTTTATCACTATAGGAAATTCAAAATTTTACTTTTTAGTATAGATGACCTATGCCTCTTGTAAAGATTGTCCCAACAAAATCAGTCAAGTCAATATGCATTCAGTGGTGCCTAACAACTAAATATTTACAATCTAACCAAATGTTTAGGTATGTGAGGATATAAGTACATGTGTATGAAGGTACCTACAATTGTATACGATTTGATTTGATCTAGTTTCAGTTCATGAGCTGTGGCCATGGTGGGAGCACCACCATTTGTATTAAATGCAATTATTTATAGGCTTCATGCAACTAAAGGAATCATGTATCAAAAATAAGCACATGGCCTAACATTATTATGTAGTGTATGCCAAATTTTAACTTTCTTATTTTTCATTCAGATACACTGACAAAATCAACATGGTAGATTCCAAACTGACGAGAAATAAAAAGGGTCCACTATGCTTGGTTTTAGCCACCAACCGCAGATACTTGAAGATGGCCAGCTTCTTTAACATAACCAAGTTTATTGTATTGAAAGTCAGCCTCTAGTAGAAGCATGTCATCTGTGGCCGAGAAAAAGAAACATCTCAGTGGTCAGATGTAGCGAAGCTAGTTGCATTTATCCAACAGTTTGCAAGCTATCATCAATGACAACTCTAGTGTATTGATGAGGTTAATCACCAAAGCTGCTCCAGATGGCAAAGTCCATAATGTCAAATATGTGGTGTACATGGACACCTGGTGGGAGTTATACATGTTACAGAGAAAAATAACAGTGTGATCACGAGCCTCCTAGCTCACCTGATTTGAATTCCCTGGATTGCTGTGTTTGGGGCACTGTTGAGGAGAATGTCAACTGGCCACCATGCCTATTTTGCCAAGGATATATCAGAGTTCTTGTCATGTAGTAGTGTGTACAGCAGGGGTGAGGGACTTGATCCTAGTTTGCAATTGCTTCTGTGGCCACATTGAAGCCATTATTTAAGTAGTTATGTTAAATGGCCAGTTTTTTTTATGTATTCAATTGAATGTTTGTACTATTTTCCCTGGGAGTATATTGTTTTCCTGTTTGGCATCTTTGTTTTTTTTATGGTTTGTTCTTAGTAGCTTTACTCATCCTGTACATTGTAACTAAAAATCTTAGATTATATCTTTGGAATTTTAAATCATTTTGATCAAACTTGGGAATAAATCATAGCTGCAGTACTCCATATAATCAACAGGAGGATAGCTAATGCAAGTGATATCTTTGCAAATTGTGAAAGACCATATGATTTAGACTTGAAGATTACAAATCTTAATATGTTCAAGTAGGAGCTAGTTCTCCTAGAAGCCTTTTATTTAAGGAAACCACTTTTATAAACAGCAACTAACAGCACACCTCATGAAAGATTATTTCTTTACTCAAGAAGTACAACAAGTAATAGAAGTAAACCAATTTGGATGATGCTAAGTGGAAATGTTTTCTTGAGGAAACCCATTTTCACTAATCAAAAACAGGTCCTTTAATTGAAGAAATTCAGTTGGTGGATGCTAATTCATATCATGAAACTGTTAGATTTAATGGAGAATGAGAAGATACTGTAAATTGCAGGGACTTTGCACCTTGCCCTATGAAAACTTATAAATAGCAGGAATTGAGAAATTACAAGAAAACTTAATGAAATGTGAAGTTTATAATAGTTCTTTTAATGAATGAATACTTCATTATTTCAAATGATTTTGAGTCACAACTGCCCATTAAAATTTCAATATAATCAGATAACATTTTATATCAAAGCCAGTGTATTGTATATCCTCGTCAATAATTGGAACTCTAAGCTGTGGAGAATGTTGTGAAATGTAAAATGTTGCTATGTGCATATGTGTAGAATGTTTTAAATGTAATATCAGCCACGGTGCACATGAGTTGGCTCAGGTTCATCAAATAAAGAAAAACAACAAGAATGACAGCAGAATTGAATCACTGAATAAAACTTTTGGAAGTAATTCTTGTCTATACAACATTATTAATCTATCTCTCAGTAAAAATGTAGACTGAAATAATTGTCTAGGACTTACACGAGATCTTACATAACAAACTTCTATTTTCAGAAGCATTATCACACCAAAAAAGTAAGAAAATAATTATTTCCAAGAAAGATATTACATTCTATTCCTGACATGAAGAACTAATCTGATTGGACTACATGAGACATTGTAACAAAAATAGAAATATTTGATACTTGACATGTAGATTCAAGCTTGCTTCTATTGTGCTAATTATAGTCATTGAAGAGTTGATTTACTCATCAATTTTAAGTTCTGAAGAAAAGAAAACACTCTGCTTTATCTCTTACATATTTACAACTTGTGGACTACCCTCCAACTCTGCACTTTCTAACTTTCCAGCTGTACTTCACATCCACAAGAATCTACTTTCTAATTCTTGTTACATAGTTTTTTTGTGTAAAAGACTTTGAAACTCCTTCCTAGTGTATGAATCCCCACTATACACCCCTTTACTAACAAGATTTACTTGGGTGCATTAATAAATGTTTGGTGACTTTTTTAATATTTAAATATAAAACAATTTTCAAAAACTTTAATACAATTCACATTTAATAATTTTCTAAGGAATTATTCCTTAGTTTTAGCACAGCAACCATTAGATTTCATCAAAATTTTCAAAACCTAAGTGAAAGATTTTGTTTTTCACAATCCTTTTAGAATTATATTATGATTCAACTACTACTTTAAATCTTCAAATTACAACTCAAACAGCATGTCCCACTTACTCCAACTTTTCTGTAGTGGTTCCTACTTTTCTGTAGACTATTTATCAGATGTTTATGTATGTGAGGATATATGTGCATACATGTGAGAAAGTACATATAGTATATATGATATATAAAATATATTAACCATGCCACGCTGTCTTGGTCTTTACCTCTTTCAGATCTTACAGAAAACCTTGTGCAATAGACTCTTTGGATACAATGATCTTGTGGTTAAAATTAAGACAATGGACTGTTATCGGATGGATATGAGTTCAGTATTTACTACAGTTACTATGACCTTGAGAGAAGGACATTAATATGCAGACTTCCAATATAAACCATATAATTCCCACAGACTATTTGTGATTAACCAACGAAGAGCAGTAATTAAAGTATATGAGTGTGATGGCACAAACAGCCCTCTTAACTAAGACAATATAATGATTCAGGGAGAAATCTTTAATAATCTTGAATGGTAAACTTAATCTGTTCCCCAGTTTGGCACAACATATCTGACCCTTGGGTGCCTTTAGTGGAGTATTTTCTGTTGCATACATTAAGAGGATAGCATGAACATTTTGATGAATTGTTTCCTATTGCAATATGCCATGGATCATAATTTCTTACTTTCTTCCCTTCACCTCCACTAGTTTTGGAGGACTTATAAAGACCATGAGAACTGCATCCCTTAGTGATTAAACCATAATTAAAGGCTCTACTTGAAACATTAGCTCCTTCTTTTCTGCATTCAATTTTGGTCAGATATTAGATAACAACTGACTTATTTCTTCAGTTTACTATCATCTAACATCAATGCATCATATCACCTTTTATCCATATGTATGTGTTTATCTCACATCATGGTCTACTAATTTAGTGGGAACTGAGAAAAAAAAAAAACAAGAAAAAAAACAGACTTCTTACTATTAAGAAATTTAAATATTACATTTCAGTATTTCACAGGTTGCTATGGTTCCCTAATAAGTTTAAAGTCAACAATTCAGTGGTTCCATAAAAGATTAAGTGACTTCATTTATGCCAGAGAAAAAGGATCATCTAATGTAAGAGCAGCAATTCAAGTGTTTGTAATAGTAGTCTATAGTCTCGGGACCACTAGGTCAAACCATATCAGAGCAGCCTACAGAGAGTAGCAGTGGGCAAGTTCTTCTAAAAAACAAAAGACTTTGAAACAATCTGTTTTTCTTGCTGGCTTCGAGAAAGGTGCCGATTCATAAAAACTTTAATGCTCTAAAAGTTATACACATGATAATATATGTGTCTATGAGAAAATGTTGAAACCAACAGGAAAGTAAAATAAGAAATAAAAAAGAAAATATTATGAGAACAAAGATACATGGTTGTACACATACACCCTTAAATGTGAATCGTAGTTAATTCTTTAGAACACAATCATTCCTTCACTTCCATCTTGGTGCACATATCAAATTGTAGATTATGTAATGCATTACATTGCACTGCGTTGCAACAGATACTCATCTTTCTTCCTTTCGAGACAGATAATACATATATAGCATGTTACTTAATGAAGTGGAGGTATTAAAAATTGAGAAAAACCTTGGAACATTCCAGAAGGAAATATAGATAATTTTCAAGAGTTCAGCTTGCAGCTTCACATCAGTAAACTAAGAGCACTAGCTATCTGTTTAGCTCAATACTTATCTATATAAAAACATATTTTAAAATTAGTATAATCTATAGAAATCAATAAACCATTTCTAATCAGTAAAATGTTATATAAATTTACCAAATGAAAACTTAACATTGTATTTGTAAGATTTCTACATAAAACCAAAACTTTTGTTATCAGAGATAGTTCGTAAAGAAAAGAAAGAAAACTAGAAGACAAATCTCAAAATAGAAAAGAAAAAATGAATACTATCGTTGAAAGTAGTGTAGTTTAATATTTATGTATATTTAGTTGGTTTTTCAGCTTGTCCATAATTGTGATGGTCTGAGACATTAAAAAAAAATTGATAGAAATGAAACCTACATGTAAGACCAATCTGTAAGACACAGTTGATGGCAAGTTAAGGCTTTGAAAGTGCAGCGAGGTTTGAATTCATACTTAAATCTAACTTTGTTAAAGGCATCAAGCTGTAGGGTTTTCAAACATGCACCATCAATCCGTATCTTCACATGTGATCTAATTAAAGTTTAACAGATAAGTAATAGAAAATTTTTTTAAAACCCACTAAATCAACATTTATATGAACTATAGGTACTTTCTTCTTTGTCTTCTTCTTCTTCTTATTATTATTATTATTATGATTTGTTTTAATATAGATACAAGGCTAGAAATTTTTGGTAAAGAATTGTCAACTAACCCAGGTACTTGAATGGCACTCTATCAACTCCAGAAGGATGCAAAACAGAGTTGATCTTAGTTGGAGGCAAGGACTTTTGTCTGATACTCCAGTGATTCTGTCAGAGATGTTTACAAGAGTCAGATGGAATTTAATGAAACAGATTTTCTATAGCATTATGCCCTTCCTGTTGCCAACCCTCATCTTTTTCCAAGCATGGTAATATTTACCAGATGTGCTTTTCTATGGAAGAACAACATTGCTAGTAGGACAATGGTGCTCATTTTCAACCATTTTGTGATGTCAGGACAAGGGTACACACACATGCAAACACAAGTATACATTTATGACAGGCGGCTTCTTTCAGATTTTCTATCAAATCCACTCACAAGACTTTGGTTGGCCTGGGGCTACAGAAGACACTTGCCCAAAGTACAGCAAAATGGGACTGAACTTGGAGACCACATGGTTAGGAAGCAATCCTTTTAACCACACAACCATGTAAGCACTTTTTGAAGAGAATGTGAAATAATTCTGTTTTGGAACAGTGGGTCTTGAAGTACACACAAACCTGTGATATGGACTGATGTATTACAGGCAGATTCACTTTTTCTAATCTAAAGGGTCTTCAATCCAAGATTATAGCTTTATCTGTGCTATGAGATCCACTGTTTTGATAAGGAATTGATATCAATAATAATATAAGACTATAGGTCTAAACACATTGGCCATTTCATGACACATTTAGCCCAGTTAGCTTAATTAGTAAAGTGCATTAATCTCAAGTAACAACAACTGCAATAATATTGTTGGTGATGCTTCAGAATGATCGACGGAATAATTAAAAAAAATAACTATTGCAGTTATCAACTTTAGATTTACATAATATGATAAATTGGAAGTTAAGTGAAGTAAACAATTTAGGTAAAACAGAAAACTAAATGCATTTTAAATCCACCCAAAATTACAAATAAAAGATATACATAATACATGCATGCATGAAGGAAGGGTTTCGATACAAAGAAAAAAATCAATTACAAACCAATCATAGCTGATGTACAAAATTATAGGTAGACTGAATTATATAATAAAATCTCATACACAGCAAATTAGACATAACATCTCAACACTTCACCGACAAACATAATACACACACCTCAGGAACACAAGTAGTGCAGTGGAAATTTTGAAATAATAATAATGATGATGATAATGATAATAATAATAATAAATGCCCTAATGCAGTACCAGGCAGTGGCTTTCATGGCTTCTCATCTTAACTGATTCGAAGAGTTATCATGTACACTGTTTTGTCTTGGTATAAAAGATAGGTTACAGCAAATATTATGCTCAATTCCACAGATTTGCTTGTCAGTTGTTTGACCTTAACCAGTTGAACATGTCCCTTAGTGGCTGATGATATGTGCATCTCTGATCATGAGCAGAAGTAGTGGGGGCACATCATAGCCATGTGTTGAGAGGAATTCTTTGGGGTTTGGATAATTCACCTCTGGAAACATGGGTGTTTTGTTCAACATCATTAAACAACACTTATTCAGGAGCCTTTTGAGTAGGATGGGCTACTTGACCTGAAGAAAATTCTAACTGGGCCTCAACTGCAAGGTCATGTGCTGTTAATCTTGATATGAGATCACCATTCTGCACACATTTGGTTGTGATGCATGTGTCTGGTGTATCCTTATCAGATGGGTAGTCATGATGGGTATACTGGGCTTTGTATATTTTACCCCAGTGTCACTTTGATGGCATGCACTGCTCTCTCACTCAATAATAATAATTTCAAAGTATTTAGAAGAAACCATTGATCCCAGTACATGACTAATATTTTATTTTATTGACCACACAAGGATTTGAACTTGGAACATAAATAGCTGGAACAAATATCACATAGCATTTTTCCTAATGCTCAAACAATTCTGCTAATCCAACACCCGTGAAATAGTAACAATAAAGATTATTAATAATGCTAACTTCTAAGTTGGGCTCAAGTTCATAAATACTGTGAGTTTGGATAGACAAATAAGTTCATCTCAATACTTGATTGGTACTGAAACTCTGGAACTGATGGTGAAGAGAGGCAATTATGATGGAATTTAAAATTTGAATATAGAGGTTTGGCAGTAAATATATCAAGGCCTGCGGTTAAAACACAAATTTTTTACATACAGCTGCCTTTTTTTTTTATTAGACACAGCATGATATTTAAACAATGTTCTACCATCCTTGCCATTCCATTGCCATTATAATAATACAAAGAACAGTAACATCACAAACAATAGTAAAATGAGCTGTCAGACATTTACATACTCTTAAAATATGAGATTTTCATAACTTTGAATACTGTCATGATATAATAGATCCTAATATGGAAAGCCTCCAATGAAAACTCCCAAAATGGGTCTATTTCAGAGAGACTTGGAAAGAACTGTTGATATCTGTAGAATATTACAAAAACCAAAACAGAATGCATCTCCAGGCATCTGTTGCAGATAGGCCTACTGAAGTGAACAAATAAAAGTTTACAAAAGCAACAGCAACAACAAAAGCAAGCAATCCAGTAAAGCAATGAAACAGAAAATTACAACAAACTAAATAAATGAATGAGTGAATGAAAGAGTAGAATTTACATATAGTTTCAAAAGTTTTCTCTTAGGGAAAAAGACCTCAAATTTCACCCAAAGATTAGTAACTTTCTTTCAAGATAAAACATTTAAGTTCTCTAAATCTGACTAAAAACAGAAAATTTTGATTTTGAAGAAAGAATGTTAAGTTGTACTTACATCATATGCTCCTGCTTTAATTTGTGCATATAACCGATGTTGATCTTCATCCCAGAACGGAGGATAACCAACTAAGAGAATATATAAGATAACCCCTAAAATAAAAACAACAGAATGTTAGGCTGAGTGAAATATGTTTTAGAACAGGGATATATGATAAGTTTTCAGAATTTCTATTTTAGTTTTTATTGGTACAATGAGTAGGACAGAAACAGCTTCATTTATATGCAGAACAACTAGTGAGGTAGGATAGTCAATTAAAGTGACTGAATTTGAACTCCAGTAAATGTTTGCTGGAGAAGAATAAATATAGAATTCTAGAAAGATGTAGTTGTGAGAAGGAAAAATTGTGAATAAAGGTTTAAAAGGAGGGTGAGGTAGAGAAGGAGAAAGAAATAGAAGTGGGTTTTAAGAGCACTAATACATAAATGAACATTTGCTTTTGAGTGTGTGTGTGTGTATGTGTGTGTTTGTGTGTGTGCACATCCACACATTATTGTTATCACAGAATTTGTTAGAATTGGTTAGTCATGCTGGAACAGATTTGCTAGAGTTCCATACATCTTTAAACCAGCAGGTATATTTCATGGTATTTTGGTTGTCTGTTTTTTCAAATAAAATGTGAGTGTTCTCGTCACTGTTTAGATGGAGTGTGACGTAATGTACTTAAGCAAATGTCTTCTAAAATCTTTCAGGAGTAAGAGTGCAAAATTTTAGTAGACATGCATCTTTTCATGTTTCTAAAAATATTTTCTCACATGGGTTAGAGTTATCCAGGATGAACATTTTTTAAAATATGAAAGCTAAGTTGATAAAAGATGATAAATAACTTTATTAACTTACCACATGCCCAAATATCTACAGGTTTTCCGTATGGATCTTTTCTTAATACTTCTGGTGAAAGATAACCAGGGGTTCCAGCAAAACCTGCCAAATAAAGATCATCAGAAATATTATGAGAACAATCTATTTAGGGTTATGGAATGAGTTTAAACATAGAAACAAAATAAATTACAAGTACTGAATAAGGTACAGTAATTGAGAACTCAAACTTTACTAGTTATGAATACAGTTAGATATAAATTTTGCTTTAATCTGCTTAACTGACTATTGACATCACTTTATTCTTTTCTACATCATAGACAATAGTATCCAGCTGTAAAAACACTTTCTCAAACAATATGAACAAATATTCCAAATTGCACCAATCTCTACAATAATGATTATATCATCATCATCATCATTTAGCGTCCGCTTTCCATGCTAGCATGGGTTGGACGGTTCAACTGGGGTTTGGGAAGCCAGAAAGGCTGCATCAGGCCCAGTCTGATCTGGCAGTGTTTCTACGGCTAGATGCCCTTCCTAACAGCAACCACTCCGTGAGTGTAGTGGGTGCTTTTTACGTGCCACCGGCACAGGTGCCAGACGGGGCTGGCAAACGGCCATGGACGGATGGTGCTTTTTACATGCCACCGGCACGGGGGCCAGGCGAGGCTGGCAACGGCCATGATCAGATGGTGCTTTTTACGTGCCACCGGCATATATATATAAATATATATATATATATAAATATTACATTTCTAAATCTCCCAGCGAGATTTATACAGTAGCAGCACGATAAAGTAATGGTATGTTGACAACTTAATAATGTGACAGTCCCATGAAAGGGAAGAATGCTACTGCTATTTAGCCCTAGGAAACAGAATTTCCAGTTGGCCATGACTTTATCAGTGTTTCTTAGGGCTAAATAGCAGTAGCATTCTTCCCTTTCATTAAACTGTCACATTAAGTTGACAACATACAATCACTATATATATATATATATATATAAACTCTTACTCATACTACCAAGAGGTCTAATGAAGATAAGCAGTAAAAACTGTTTCAGTAATATGAAATATAATTTAAGTAGTAACCATTTAATGATAAGCTGAAGTATAGTGTAACTCTAAGTCAAGTAAAATACCGTAAACATTGCATGAAATATGGTTTGATGTAATACTGACAAAATTTAATAATATTGGTAAAATGTTAAGGTAATTTGTCAAGCAGTGTGAGCACTGGATGCAATACATGATATTTTTAAATGTACAAATTTGTATTCAGAGTTGTTATGAGGTTTTATGGACGTTATAATTTATTCAGAGATGGTTGCTATTATGTCTTATAGGTTGTGTTGTGGTTTGTTCAGATATTACTGTTTTAAATTATGTCATCTTGTATGAAGTTTAATAGGCTTGTCATTTATATAGAAGTGACTGAGAGAGGGCTTACTGCAATTCTCTTGTCAAACTATTCTAATACAAAGAGTAATGCTGACAGTGAAGGATTGTAATTAAAGCATAAGGCTGTACATTTGGAAAAATCAATGTCCCATTCATTATGATAATAAGCTGTATACACACACACTCCATACATTGTTATATATATATATATATATCAATGTAAATTTTACATCTATAACCTTCATGTTTGTTGTAAAATGAATAGCAAAATCCAAATTATTCTAATTTCAATACTTTCATAAAAATGTTATTTTTGATGATCAACTTTCAGTGCTTCATCAGGACCCCTACTGCACATCTCACAATGAGCTCACCTCTTCTTTCAACTCTCACTGTGTTAGGTTGTTTGTATGACTAAAGATGACAATGGGTCTCTTCAGTTTACCATACCTTGCTTCTAGGGGAACTAGGGATGTTGTTGAGTCTATAAGACCCTCTCTCCAATACTCAAAATTTCCTTTTCTCATACTCATCACTTTAACTTATTCATCCATCTTGAGGCAAATACATAAAGGACCCCATCATGTACCACATACACTTTACTGTAATCCTATGTATATTCTCCCTCCCAGTCATTTCGTATCAACATCCATCATTCATTCATTTATCCATCCCCTACAATCTATCACTCTATCATTCTTATTTTCTCTAAGGCTAGTGCCCTTATAAAATACACCCAGTACTTTCTGTCAAGTATAGAGTCCACAGTACCCTTTATCTTGTAAAAGATATGTCAACTTCACTAGTACTGGTACCATGAAAAATTGCTCCCAGAACACACTGGTTAAGAGAGATATAATTCTCAATCATATTCAGGAGAGCAGCAACAACCCACATAACCCATGCCAGCATAAAAAAGCAGGGATTAAATGATGAATATGAATATGATGATGATGTTCATGGTTGCATTGTTGAATTATTCGTGCATGTGCATTTACTATTAGAAATTTGTATTTGTGTCTGACCTACAAGTGTAAGTTTGGTATGTAATTAAGTTTGTGTTCCTTCCAGCATATGTGCTTTTTTTCTATCATCTGTCATCCATCAAAGGAGAAACATTTTTAATCAATTGTTTTTGTACATGCTGATATAATAAGGAACAAAATTCTTGTTTAGAAAATTCCAGGGCTTGAAAATATACTGGAACTTATTTAACATAAAAAGGGACATATGTTTAAGACTACGCTGTAACATGTTAGTCAAACAGCGTATCACTGCAACGTACTTATTTTCTCAACTCACAAAGTAAAAACAGATTTTGAATTTTCTATCACACACAAGTGTATAAACACTGAAGACAAGAGCTCACAATATCATTTATATTTCATTGTTTACTATTGTTTCCACAATTCCATGTTGACTGATCTTGTGTCATACTTATAAACATGTCTGCAATTAATGATCTAGCTATATCTGCTGTACAGACACACTACTCATAGAAGTGTTTCTTCGAAATTGTTCACAAAAACAATATACAAAAAAAAGTTTATTTCACCTAAATACAGTACAGTATTCAACATTTTAGTAGGCAGTATCAAGAAATATAATTTTATCAGGAAATTGACAGAAATAAAAAGAGAGGGAAAAGAAACAGAAAGAGATAAAATTTCAGCTCTGTTCAACCTTGACCACATAGCTCATAAATACTATTTGACTGTCTGCTGTGCTTTCATCTATTAATGGGATTGGTCAAAGACAATTGGGCTATACCTCAACAGTACACATATACTACTGCCTAATTTTTACACACAAGGACACAACATATTTTAAGTTTGATGAGTATGTATCCTCACTTATTTGCAAACATATTCACACATACTTGAACTACATATTTGGATAAACAGATTCACACACGCATAAAAGTGCACACACATATGTAGTCAAAGTTGAACAGAGCTAGCGTTTTGTCTTCCTCTTTCTTTTCTCTGTTTTTATTCCTGTCATTTTCCTGATAAAAATATATATTTCTTAGTACTGCCTACTTTAAATGTTGATAAACATACTATATTTAGGTGAAACAGTTAAACTATTTCTGTGCCAGTGTTTTTGTAGACAGTTCTGAAGAAACACATATGGATACTGTGTGCAATTGATATGACTAGATCATTAGTTGTGAACATGTTTATAAACATAACATGAGGTAAATCAACATGAAATTGTGTAAAACAATATTAAACTATGAAATAAAAACTATCATGAACTCCAAGTCTCAATGTTTATTGTTCATATTCTAAGGTTAATAATGATTTTTTAGTTACTGGAACAGCACTTTCATAAGGGAATTTCTTCTTTTCAATTTTCAGATAGCCACTGTCCATAGAGATTCTTCCTAAGGTAAATGACTTTATCAGATCAACTATATATAATTAAATATATTTTCATAAAGTGTGTATAAATATGAAGGCACATGGCTCAGTGGTTAGAGAGTTGAGCTTACAATCATGAGGTGGTGAGTTACATTCCAAAACAGGGCTGTGTGTAGTGTTCTAGGGCAAGACACTTTATTTCACATTGCTCCAATTCACTCAGCTGTGGAAATGAGTTGTAACATCACAGGTGCCAAGCTGTTTCAGCTTTTGCCATTACTTTGAAAAACATTGGTGGCATGGAGAAGGGAGGCTGGTATGCATGGATGACTGCTGGTCTTCCATAAACAACCTTGCCTGGACTTGTGCCATGGAGGTTAACTTTCTAGGTGCAATCTCATGGTCATTCATGACCTAAGGGGCTCTAATATATATATAATATATATATATATATATATATATATATATATATATTGTTTCAACTAGAAAGTAGCATCATTGAGAGACAACAGTATACAACTTTACAAAGGAGGTTAAGACTCCTTAAAGTGTTCAAACAAACAGCATTGGGGAAGGGTAAAAACAATAAATAAATAAAAAAAGAAACCTAGAGTTGAGACAGCCAATATCATGATAAGGGTATATCTTAAAATAGAAAATTGTCATAGTTTACATAGGTTATCATGAAATGTTAGGAAGCTAATAAGCATGTCAAATGCATGCTTATTAGCTTCCTAACACTACATAATATATAGGAAAAAATCACCTAACATAGGGATTCTAACAGATTCTTTAGAATGGATATGGAAGGCATAAAGTGAAATATAAACCCAAAATAAGAGTCTCAAAGAACCAAATGTAAACAATGAAAATATAATTCATTAGTAGTGTGTTACATTGAGCACATTAATGAAATGAAAGCTCTCCACTTGTAGAAGTAGAGGGAACTAAGTAACATGATGAGTGAGCAACTCTGAAATAAGATACTAAATGTAACAAGTTGTTAACACTATATATATATATATATATATATATATATATATATATATATACACATACACACAATGGATCATTTGCTGGATCTGTAAATGTAATGTGGTCTATGTTGCAATATCTTTAAAGTAATTTGATGTAGAATGGGTCAAGTAGATTTGAGTGGGTATTTCATACTCCATACTAAACTGTTAAAGGTAAAAAAACACAACAAAATGATTGAAGACAAGGCAACAGGAAACCACACTGGCCCTGTGGAGGATATTTTTCTTAGCTGTTTGGACTGTTGCAACCAAATATAGCTGCTGCATCTTCTTAGATAAAGTCTCCTCAATCCGCACAGATGTTCCTCCATTGCTGACTTCAACCCAGGAACTGACAGCCATAGTCGATCACTCATCCATTAACATAGGTTGTAACCAGTCGACCATTGCTCTTGTGGCCATGTGTTGGTTCTCAGAGTAACCCATTCCTGATGCATTCATTCCTGCTTCAGTAGCAGTGCTCGGAAAAATGGAGTCTCCTGGTTCTGATCACCTCTGATATCGGGGAGAGGTCCCTGTAGAGGTTTAATTGGTCACCCTGTGTTGCCATTCAATATTCAGTGCATGACAGAGTAAGTGGGTGTAGCCTCCAACTAGTCATTCCTGCAACGTTTTGTCAGGTTTCAAGTTTTGAACCTGTAAAGTAGCCCATTTTCAACTGTTGCTTTGAAGAACATGACTTATTGGCTTTTTAAGAACGATGACTGTCAAGTCCTGTCTAGTTTGCTAATGGCATTCTAGGCTTGGGCCTTTCTTATCTCGAGTTCTCTCTTTGGTGAGGATAATCATGCACTGAGATATTTGAAGTTTTTGACTTGTTTTATGTTGTCTCTAGTGAGTGATTTGGGAGTTCCAAAGGCATTGAACATAATCACCTCAATTTTGTTGGTATTCATGTGTAGTCCCACCTCCAGGGATAAGCCATGCCAGGAATGCCTGGATATCAAACATAGAATCAGATAGCAGGCATAAATCATCTGCATAGTCTGTGTCACTGATACAATTTTCTAGTCTGTTTTGATTTCTGGCAGTTGCTCTTAACAGTGAAACTGAGATGTTGGAGAACTTCTAGGGTGCATCCCATCATGTAGCCAACAGCAATGATGAAGAAACATGGAGCTAGCATATCTACCTGCAATACTCCTGCCTTGATTTCTAAAAAGTCAGTTTCCCCATCAGAAGAAATGACTTTTGCAAAAGTTTTGTTGTCCATGATGCTGATGGGTTTCACAATCTTCTCAGGAAAGTTCTAAGACAATATTTGTAAACTACAGGGGAATTAGTCTTACAGCAATAGCAGAAAAAAATCTATAACGATGCTGCTGAAGAGAATGAGAATACACCTTGATCTCTTACTTTGAAACGACCAGAATGGATTTAAAGAAGGACGCTCCACTATCTCCCAGATCCTCATTCTTTGAAGGTGTTGCTGTGTAGTGTTAGTCTTAAACTAACAGTGGAATTTGAAGAAATAAACACTTACACCATGAAATGGCTGAAAATGGAGACACTGCTTCCTGGAATTATATATAATTATATACATTATATATACATATATAATTATAATCATTATATACATATATTCAGGGGTAATAGTGCCAAGCAGTGTTCTGGAATAAGTGTGCTTTAAGTTAGTTCAAGTATGTTCAAGAAATATTTCAACGTCTCATGAAAAATCCACTGCAGTTACAAGGGACAAAAAATTCTTTTATAGAAAAGATATTAAAAAAAAGCTTCAATTAAAGCTATGGTTTTAAATATGCGCAGAGTTACCTCTCTTTAGTATTTCCTATTAATAACAGCTAAAGAGCAAGAAACACTGCATCTTGGAATCCGATACAGAGAAACACAGGCCTTTTAACGTGAGACAAGTTTTCTCCATAGTAACAGAAGAAAATTTGCATTTAGAAGTTGAAATAGTCACAAAACATATTTCAACTAATTTAAAGTTTGGACACACACACACACACATATATGAATGTGTGCGTGTGTGTATATATATATACATATATGTGTATATATGTGTATGCCATCATCATCATCATTGTCATTTAATGTCTGCTTTCCATGCTGGTATGGGTTTGACAGTTTGACTGAGGACTGATGCACCAGAAGGCTGCACCAGGCTCCAATCTGATCAGGCAAAGTTTCTACAGTTGGATGCTCTTCCTAACGCCAACCACTCCGAGAGTATAGTGGGTGCTTTTACGTGCCATCAGCACGAGGGCCAGTCAGGCGGTTCTGGCAATGACCACGCTCAAAAGGTGTTTTTTACATGCAACCTGCATGGGAGCAAGTCCAGCGGCACTGGCAATGACCACACTCGAATATTGTTTATCATGTGCCAGTAAGGCAACACTGGCAAAGATCACACTCGAATGGAGCTTTTTACGTGCCATCAGCACATGAGCCAATCTGTGGCCCTGGCAACGACCACACTCGAATGTGCTTTTAACGTTCCACTGGCATGAGTTCCAATCAGGCAGTACTGCCATCGGCCACGTCAGCGATTTTGATTTCACTTGCCTCAATAGGTCTTTGCAAGCAAAGTTTATTGTCCAATGAATGAGGGGCACTCATAAGTGGGCTGGTTACAACCAGTGGCATAGGCCACAGGCATTGGTCTCACTTGGTTTGTCAGGTCTTCTCAAGCACAGCAAAGGTCTCGGTCACTAGTCATTGCCTCGGTAAGGCCCAATGTTTGAAGGTCGTGCTTCACTACCCCCATCCCAGGTCTTCTTGGCTCAACCTCTTCCACAGGTTCCCTCAACTGCTGGGGTGTGACAGTTTTTCACACAACTGTCCTCATTCATTAGCAACACATGACCATACCAGTGCAGTCATCTCTCTTGCACACCATATCTGATGCTTCTTAAATCCAACTTTTCTCTCAAGGCTCTTACACTCTGTCATGTATGCAAACTGACATTACACATCCAGTGGAGTATACTGGTTTCATTCTTTGTTAGCTTACACATGTCCTCAGCAGTCACGGCCCATGTTTCACTGCCATGTTCGTACACATGCGTCATACAGTCTACATTTTATTCTGAGCAAGAGGCTCTTTGTCACCAGCAGAGGTAGGAGCTCTCTGAACTTTGCCCAGGCTATTCTTATTCTAGCAGCTACACTTTCAGCGCAACTTCCCCTCTACTGACTTGGTAACCTAGGTAACAGAAGCTATCAACTACTTCTAGTTTTCCTCCCTGGAATGTGGCGAAAGTTGTTCTCTGCACATTTTCAGTGTTTATTGCTCCTGAGCATCTGCCACATACAAAAACTATCTTCCCAGTTAGCCTTCCTTTGATGTTGCTGCACCTCTTATGCGTCCATAGCTTACACCGGGCACATCTTAATGGAGTTTCTACCTACACCTTTTCTAAAGATTGAGTAGAGCCATCTACCTGAAAGGATTTGTGGTTTGTCTGCCTTCCTACTTATTAAGACTTTAGTTTTAGCTAAGTTGACTCTAAGGCCCTTCAATTCTAATCTTTGCTTCCACACCTGAAACTTTTCCTCTAGTTCTGATAATGACTCATCAATTAGAGCAAGGTCATCAGCATAGAGAAGCTCCCAGGAGCATCCTGTCTTGAATTCCTCAGTTATTGCCTGGAGGACTATGAGGAATAAGAGGGGGCTGACGATTGATCCTTGGTGGACCCTTACCCCAACCTGGAATTCTTCACTGTACTCATATGCCAACACTCACCTTACTGACAGCATCCCTGTACATGGCTTGCACAGCTCTCACTAACCATTCATCTATCCCTAGTTTCCTCATTGACCACCAGATAAGGGATCAGGGGACTCTGTAAAAGGCTTTCTCCATGTCAACAAAAGTTAGGTACAGAGGTTTATCTTTGGCAAGGTATTTCTCCTGCAGCTGTCTTACCAAGAAATATAGCATCAGTGGTGCTTTTCCCTGGCACAAACGCAAACTGCATCTTATCTAGACTGACTCTCTGCCTAATTAGTTGGGCTATGACCCTCTCCGTGACCTTTATTACATGATCCAGTAACTTGAAGCCTCTGTAATTATTTCTATCTAATGCGTCACCTTTACCTTTGTAGCAGTTGACTATGGTGCTGCTACACCAGTCATTGGGTATGACTCCATGAATCACCTGGTTAACTATACGGGTGACTAGGCCAGATATTTTGAGCATCTCTGTGGTGATTCCTGATGGGCCGGGGGGGGGGGCTTTTCCTGTCTTCTAACCCTTAATTGCTTTATCTACTAAGGTACTATGAAGGCACATGGCTCAGTGGTTAGAGCATTGAGCTTACGATCATGAGGTTGTGAGCTTGAATCTCAGACCGGGCTGCGTGTTGTGTTCTTGAGCAAGACACTTTATTTCATGTTGCTCCAGTTCACTCAGCCATAGAAATGAGTTGCGACGTCACAGGTGCCAAGCTGTATTGGCTGTTGCCTTTCTCTTGGATAACACTGATGGGGTGGAGAGGGGAGGCCAGTATGCATGGGTGACTGCTGGTCTTCCATAAACAACCTTGCCCGGACTTGTGCCTGGGAGGGTAACTTTCGAGGTGCAATCCCATGGTCTGTGTCGTGACCGAAGGGGGTCTCAGACTAAGGTATGATAAATTCTGATAGCTGGTCCCTCTGTTGGGTCAGCATTCATCAGACTCTCTTTCTCCCATTCATTCTCTTTACTTAGCAACCTTTCATAGTGGCATCTCCAAACCTCTCTCTTTGCAGCCTTGTTTAATGCAAGTGAACCATCATCCATGCAGACACATTTTTCTCCTATAACATCACGATTCTCTCTCACACACTGTCTTGCAACAGGAAATAACACAAATCTTTTTACTAGTGAGGATGTAGTCAATTTGGCTAGTGTATCTACCAGATTGGTCGGTGACTAGGTGACTGGCAGATTTACTGAAGTTAGTATTGCAAACCATAAGATCATTTGCATCGCAGAACTCCAGCAGCCTGGTTCCCTCTTCATTGCAGGAACCAAAACCATAGCCTCCATGTTCACCATGGAAGCCCCCTGCATGTTGTCCAACATTTCCATTGAAGTCACCAGCCACAAAGAGAAGGTCCTTGTCATTCATCAACGAGGTAGTCTGCAAGAGGGTGTCATAAAATTGATCTTTCTGTCCATCAGGTAGCCCCGCTGAGGAGCATAGGCCAAGATAATGGTTGGTTACCCATGATGTAGCACTAATTTAATCTGAAGTATTCTATCACATATTCTGACTACCTCGATTACCTTATCAACCCATTTCTCTGCAAGAAGTATTCCCATGCCCCTGACCCCATCAGAGTTCCCTGCCCAGAAAATCTTGTACCTGTGTTCTTTGCTTGTGAGGAATCTAGTGGAACCTCCTCTCCACCTTACTTCTTGGATGCAGCACAAATTTACATGTCTCTATTCAAGCATCTCAACAATCTCACCAGACCTACCTCTCAGTATGCCCACATTGAGGGTGTGGGAGGTGTGGGCCTGTGAGACCCTGAGATGAGGAACAGCAGCGTCATGTAACTGAAAAGATAGCTTGCATTTGGCAGAATTCATAAACAAACAATATCCTTCAACCTGCATACACTACACCATCATTGTAATGTGTTATATGATCACTACCTTACATAGGAGATAAACCCTAAGAAGGGGTGCGGATGGCGTTAAGCCTTTAGAAGTGTTCATGGGAGACAACCAAAGGATAACGGAGGATAGCGACTTCTGGTACAGCGAAATAGCAAAATTAGAGAAGAGCATCTTCTGGATTCGTATTCTTTGGATAGAGTTATTAAAATGAAGTATGTATATATAAATGATTTAGATGTATTTCTCCATTTTCTTATTTTGTATATATATATATATATATATATATATTAGTGACCTCCTTCGGTCATAAATGACCATGAAATTGCACCTAGAAAGTTACCTTCCGAGGTACAAGTCTGGGCAAGGTTCTTTATGAAAGACCAACAGTCGCCCACGCATACCGGCCTCCCCTCTCCGCACCACCAATGTTACCCAAGGAAAAGGCAAAGGCCGATACAGCTTGGCATCATTGACGTCGCAGCTCATTTATTAACGTGCAAGTGGCTGAGCACTCCACATACACATGTACCCTTAATGTAGTTCTCGAGGAGACTCAGCGTGACACAGAGTGTGACAAGGCTGGCCCTTTGAAATACAGGTACAACAGAAACAAGAAGAAAGAGTGAGAGAAAGTTGTGGTGAAAGAATACAGCAGGGTTCACCACCACTCTCTGCCGGAGCCTCATGGGGCTTTGGGTGTTTTCGCTCAATAAATAATCACAATGCCCGGTCTGGGAATCGAAACCGCGATCCTACGACTGTCAGTCCGCTGCCCTAACCACTGGGCCATTGCACCTCCACATATATATATATATATATATATATGTGTGTGTATGTATATAAGTATATATATGTGTGTGTGTTATATATATATATATAGCTATAATATATATATATATAATTTATATATGTGTGTGTGTGTGTATATATATATATATATATATATATATAAAGTTAATCTGAACATGAAAGCACAAAAAACACAAC
>NC_043001.1:88554344-88555758 GCF_006345805.1 Octopus sinensis | reverse complement strand
TGAAAGCTATCTTATCTGTTAATTCCCCTATAATGTTGCTGCACCTCTTATGTGTCCATAACTTACATTGGGTGCATTTATGGAGTTTCTACCTGTACCTTTCCTACAGGTTGAGCAGGGCCACCTACCCGAGGGGGTGTGTGCTGAGTACCTCTTGCCGCTTACTAATACTTTGGTCTTTGCTACATTTATTCTAAGGCCCTTTGATTCCAACCCTTGCTTCCACACCCGAAAATTTCTCTTCTAGTTCCGGTAGTGATTCTGCTATGAGAGCTAGGTCATCGGCTTAGAGGAGCTCCCAGGGGCATCCCGTTTTGAATTCCTCTGTTATTGCCTGAAGGACTATGATGAATAAAAGGGGACTGAGGGCTGAGCCCTGGTGCACACCTACTTCTACCCGGAATTCTCACTATATTCGTTGCCAATCCTAACCTTGCTGACAGCCTCTCTGTAGAGCCTGTACAGCCCTTATTAGCCATTCTTCAATCTCCAGTTTCCGCATCGACCACCAGATAAGGGAACGGGGAACCCTGTCAAAGGCTTTCTCCAAGTCTACAAAAGCTATGTAGAGGGGTTTATCTTTAGCTAGGTACTTCTCCTGCAGTTGTCGGACCAGGAATATAGCATCAGTGGTGCTTCTACCTGGTACAAAACCGAACTGCATTTCATCTAAACAAATTCTCTCCCTAATGAGATTGGTTATGACCTTCTCTGAGACCTTCATCACCTGGTCCAACAGTTTGATGCCTCTGTAGTTATTTCTATCTAGAGCATCACCCTTACCCTTGTAGCAGTTGACTATGGTGCTGCTGCACCAGTCATTGGGTATGACTCCATTGTGAACTACCTGGTTTACAATGCGGGTGACTATGGCATAGCCCACATAGCCAGCTGTTTTAAGCATCTCAGCAGTGATTCCTGATAGGCAGGGGCTTTGCCTGGTTTCATATCCTTAATTGCCTTATCTACAAGGGAGCTGTCTATTCGGGTAGCTGGTCCCTCTACTGGGTCAACATTTGGCAGGCTCTCCTCCTCCCATTCATTCTCCTCATTCAGCAGTCTTTCATAATGGCTTCTCCAAGCCTCTTTCTTTTCACTAGTAATAAAAGCAAGTGCCCCATCATCCATGCGGACACATTTCTCTCCTATAACATCGCTATTTTCTCTGACACACTGTCTGGCAATCCGAAATACTTCAGCTCTTTGATCCTCGCGACGCTGGACATTGGCAAACTTCTTCTTTTCTGCTACATCTTTGGCAATGTATACCTGCCGCCCAGCCTCCCTTTTGGCTATCTGGTACAGTTCCCTGCTGCCCCCATCCTTCCAGGCTTTCCAGGCCCGTCTCTTTTCACAGATGGCTTTATCTACTGCACTATTCCACCACCACGTAATTCTAGGTCTGGAAGGGACT
>NC_043001.1:88499344-88549344 GCF_006345805.1 Octopus sinensis | reverse complement strand
ACAAGTCAACATCATCGGTAACCACTGAGCCGCAGGTTTTATGTCAGAGTTATCCCAGTTACCTGAGTTACCTTCTCCTAGAAGGATGCCCTAACAAAGGCTAGGAGTCCTTCACTCCCAATGGCTTAACCATGAGATCAGGTATTCAGTCGGATTATTTCTATGTCTCTGCGCATGATACAGCCTTAAGACATTTATTGGATGGCCATTGACTCTCAAGAGTTCCTCTGCCATTATATATATATATATAAATACATATACATATATATATATATATGAGCGAGAGGCCGGCCCTTTGTCACCAGTAGGGGTAGAAGCTTTCTGAACTTTGCCCAGGCTATTCTTATTCTAGTGGGAACACTTTCTGAATATCCACCCCTACTACAGACTTGGTCACCTAGGTAGCGGAAGCTATCAACTACTTCTAGTTTCTCCCCCTGGCATGTGATGGAATCTGTTTTCTGAGCATCTGTGGTGTTTATTGCGCCTGTGCATCTACAGCACATGAAAGCTATCTTCCCAGTTAATCTTCCTTTGATGTTGCTGCACCTCTCATGTCTCCATAGCTTACACTTGGTACATCTTATGGAGTTTCTACCTACACCTTTTCTACAGAACGAGTAGGGCCACCTACCTGAAGGGGTGTATGATGTGTTCGCCTTCCTACTTACTAGAACTTTGGCCTTTGCAACATTGACTCTAAGACACTTCGATTCTAAACCTTGTTTCCACACCTGAAATATCTTCTCTAGTTCTGGTAGTGATTCTGCATAGAGGAGCTCCTAGGAGCAACCTGTCTTGAATTCCTGTTATTGCTTGGAGAACTATGATGAATTAAAGGGGACTGAGGGCTGACCCTTGGTGGACCCCTACTTCTACCCAGAATTCTTCACTCATTGCCAACCCGACCCTTACTAACAACATCTTTGTATAAGGCCTGTACAGCCCTTATTAACCATTCATCAATCCACAGTTTCTGCATCGACCTTCAGATAAGGATTGGGGGACCCTGTCAAAGGCTTTCTCCAAGTTCACAAAAGCGAAGTATAGTGGTTTATCTTTGGCTAGGTATTTCTCCTGCAGTTGCCATACCAGGGATATAGCATCAGTGGTGCTTCAATTCGTGTGTTGAAACAAAAACCCATTGGAAAGGTCAGAAATGCAGTAATGAAAAGTCTTTCTGGAATAAATAAATAAATAAATAAATAAAGGAGTGGGAATGGAACTGGTGAGTGTGTTATATTAAGACACTGTGACTGTCCCTGGACATGTATATTGTACATATATAAGTGTGTGTATATATATTATATATATATATATATATATATATATATATATATATATATATATATATATATATAATATGTGTGTGTGTGTGATCATCACTTAATGTCTGATGTCCATGCTGGCATGGATTGGATGGTTTCACCAGAGCTGATAAGTTGCACCCGCCTCCAGTCTGATTCGGCATGGTTTCTATGACTGGATGCCTTTCCTAGTACCAAGCATTTTACTGAGTGTGCTGAGTGCTTTTGCATGGTACTGCATGGGTGCTTTTATGTGTCACTGCACATGTGCCTTTACATGGCATAGCATGGGTGCTTTTTATGTAGCACCAGCATAGAAATCTTGCAGGTCTATCCTCATCACCAGTGGGACCTGTCTTAACACTTCTGCTGCAGAGTACAGGTCTTCTTGGGTACATCTAGGTACCAGGCAGTGTGACCCTTTGTCATTTTGCCTGAAAGGTTCAGTGTCCTGAGGTTCTTCTTCAGCATGTCATCCCATGTTTACCTAGGTCTCCCACTTCCATGTGTTCCATCTACTTTGAGAGATTGGTACTTCTTTATAGAGCTGTTAGCATCCATTTGCATTGCACGACCAAACCAGTGAGGTCTTCTCTCTTGCAAATAACAACTAATTCCTCTCATACCCAATTTCTCTCTCAGAGCACTAGCACTCTGTCGAACATGCACAATTATATTACATATCCAGTGGAGCATACTAGCCTTGTTTCTTTCTAGCTTTCACATGTCCTGTGTATCCAGGGCTAACTTCTCACTACCATGTAGAATTGCTCTCTGTATACAAGCATCATACAATCTTCCTTCCACTTACAGAGAGAAACCTTTTGTAGCCAACAGTGTTTACAGCTCTCTGAATTTCCTCCATTTTATTCTATACACTGTGTGGAGTTCTTGCCTACACATTTCCTACAAATCGAACAGGGCCACCTACATGAAGCGAGTAGGGTCCTGTAACTTTTTTTTGCTTACTAAGACTTTTGTTTTTGCTTAGTTAACCTTAAGGTCCTTAGATTCCAGGTTTTGTTTCCACACCTAGAATTTCCCTTCCAGCTCTGATATAGAATCTGCTGTGAGGGCAAGATCATCAGCATATAGTAGTTCCCAGGGGATGCTGGTCTTGAATTCCTCTGTTAGGGCCTGGAGGACAATGATGAAAAGGAGGAGACTAAGGACTGAGCCTTGATGAACCCCTACCTGTACACCAAACTTTTGAGATATATATATATATATATATATATATATATACACACGCCTGTATGTGTATGTATATATATATATATATATTATATATATATATATATGCACACATGCACTGCAGATTTCCTTGGAAAAGAGCCAAACATTGATAACATCAACATAAAGGAGAAAGCAGAGCAGATGCTAAAAGTTACGGGCCAATCTCTCTGACTGCACATGATAGCCAAGTCATGGATGCATTGTGAGATGGAGACTGATCACATTCCTGGAATAAAATAACTTGCAAATACAGAATGTGATTTCTGCCTAGTTGCATCCAATGGAGTTCACTCTGAGGAGACAATTTGTGGCAGAGTCCCTCGAAGAACTATACTGGGTCCACTACTGCTTGTGGTGGCTCTCTCAGACATGTGCTCAGCCATTCAGTCTTACCAGCTACTCTGATGATACAAAAGTATCACAGATGGTCACTTGCAAAACAACATACATGCAATATACAAATGGGCAGATGAAAATAACATGCAGTACAATGCAGAGAAGTTTCAAGCACTCTACTATTAGCCTATAAAACACACTACAATTGGAATGCACAGGACCAAGGGGTAGTGCAATTACAGAGTAAGAGACTGTGTGTGACCAGGGTATCCATATGAGTAATGATGCAGCATTCCATGAGCACATTACCAAGAAGACAATACTGTGGAGGTAAGTAGTTGGTTGTATACTGAGAACATTTAGACCACAAAGAAGGATACAATGATGCTTCAATGGAGAACTTTTTTTCTGCTCCCAACTATGGCCACCACAGAGCATCAAACTGGTGGTGGAACTTGAGGCAATCCAGTGTCACTACTCAAGGAAGAGTGACTTGGTGAAACAGATGAGCTACTGAGAGAGGCTAAAGGAACTGAAACTCAAATCCGTAGAGAGAAGGCATGAAAGATATGCAATGATATACATATGAAAGATCATGGAAGGACTACTTCCAAATTTTGGAAATGAAAGCCATACTCATCACCAAATTGGATGACACTGCATAGTACCAATGATCCTATTTTCTCCATCTTAAAAAGGACCCATTACTGTAACAACTTGGCTCTCAAGGGTCTACAACTATTCAATATGCTGCCAATCAACCTATGAGATTAGCAAGGTGTAGATGTGGAGATCTTCAAAGAGTGTCAAATTTCTATCAAAAATATGAGATGAACACACATTGTGGCAGGAGGCACAAAGAAGTGCAGCTCCATCCAACTCGCTACTTCACCAAATATAGTTCAGAAAAGAAACCCAACACACTGAAAAGTGGGGCTCCAAATGAAGCCAGTGAATATATATATATATATATATATATATATATATTATATATATATATATATAATATATATATATATTATATATATATATATATATATATATATATATATATATATATATATTTATATGTAGGGAGAATTCACAAAAAAGACAAGAGACGAAGACAGGTGGTGTAGACAACAAACAGAAGTATTAGTATAACGCCCGGGAAGTGAAAAAGTCTTTAACATTGCGACCCTATGCTCTTCCACAGAAAGGAACACGGAAAGAAACAAGAAGAGATAATAAAGAATGTGTAGTTGCTAGCGGTGTGTATATGTATGTCTGTGGGTATATTATTTATACATATATACATACACACACATATTTATATGGATATATAGATACATGTGTATATATATATATATACAGATATATATATACACACACATGTATACACATATACATCTATACACATACATGTATACATATATACACATGTATATATATATATATAGATGCATATATGTATGCATGTGTATATATGTATACATGTGTATATATAGATGTATATATGTATACATGTGTGTATATATATACACATGCATATATATATACATGTATATATATTATATTTATGTATACATGTATATATATATATGTATACATGTTAGTTAGTTAGTTAGTTAGTTAATTTGGCTCAAAAGCAAATAGCAAGGCCATGTAGGGGGACATGGAGTTAAGTACAGGGTGGTGTTCATGTAAAGAGTTCAGGCCACTTGAGGTCCAGGGAGGCTTTGAACAAAGCGGTCGTCGGCATCTTCACCATCTCGTCTGGCAGCTTGTTCCACGGATCCGCAACCCGGATGGAGAAAGCTCCTCTCCTTCGATTGAGATGAAATTGTCGCAGGTAGAGCTTTTCGGAATGACCCCGCAGCCGACGCTCCGGAGCAGGAGTGAAGAACAGCTCTTTCGAGAGGTTACACTTCCCGCTTATGATGTTGTGGGCGAGAATGAGATCACCACGGCAGCGGCGTTTTTCAAGAGAACAAAGGTCGAGTGTTCTCAGCCTTTCTTCGTAGGACAAATTTTTGAGACCATGAACCATTCGGGTAGCCAGCCTCTGGACTCTTTTGAGGTGCTGTATGTCTTTGAGGAGATAAGGAGAAGAGGCTTGAATCCCATACTCCAATATGGGTCTCACCAGCGTGACATAGAGTGGCAGGAATATGGCTGCTGTGAGCATTCCGAATGACCGTCGAATCAAAAACAGAATTCCGCGCGCTTTGTTGGCAGCATGGACGCACTGGGCCGAAGGCGAAAAGGAGGAATCCACCAAGATACCCAGGTCCTTTACCTGATCGGTCCTCTCCAGCAGCAGACGACCCGGCTCGAAATCAAGTTGAGTTGCAGGAGTAGAGCCGACAGGCAGATGACAGCACTTTGACACGTTCAGACACGGGTCCCAATCGTTAGACCACTTCCAAATTTGGTGGAGGCATCGACGAAGATCCTCTATACTACCGCGAGGAGCGACCAGTTTGATATCGTCGGCAAATAGAAGGGTGTGTTGCGTGAGGTCGTCGGGCAAGTCATTTATGAAGACTAAGAACAACAAGGGCCCAAGCACTGAACCTTGAGGCACACCACTGCTCGCACTGGAGACGTCGGACCGCGAACCATTAACTTGAAGCTTGACAAGTAGTAGGCGGTGGTTTACCGAGTCAAAAGCTTTGGCAAAGTCCAATAAAACGATGTCAACAGCATCACTATCATCGAGGATGCGCGTCACCAATTCTTCCATTACTAGTAAGTTGGTCAAGCATGATCTCTTCGGCACGAAGCCGTGTTGGGAATCAGTGATCGAGGCTGTGTTTAGGAGGTGGAGCATCATACTTTTCTTAAGGATGGTTTCGAACATCTTGCTGATTATTGATGTAAGGGAAACCAGTCGGTAGTTAAGCGGGTCTTCGCGGCTCCCTTTCTTGAAAATTGGGCAGATTATCGCTGTTCTCCAGTCTGCAGGTATAACACCCGTCGCCAATGACATATTGAATAGTCGTGTTAAGGGCTCGCAGATGACCGGAGCCAACGCTTTGACAACCCGTGGGTGTATGCCGTCAGGGCCGTGACCCTTGTTGACATCGAGGCCTTGAATAACACGTTTGACTTGGTCCCGCGTGATGATCAATCGAAGCATTGGAGGTACCTATCTATCAAATGGAGGGGGTATCAAATGTATATCTATACATATATATATATGTAAACATGTATATATATATATATATATATATATACCTATATATATATGTACATATGTATATATATATTACATATGTGTACACAAGTGTGTATATATATATATTATATACATCTACGCATGTATATATATACATATATATATGTACACATTCATTCTTGTATTCTTCTATTTGACCCAGGACTTATTCTTTGTAATCCTAGTATTTATTCTATCATTCTCTTTTAGCTGAACTGTTAAGTTATGGGGACATAAACACACCAACATATATATGTATACTGCAATCCTTGTAACTCACAAGATTCCTTCTGTCCTTCATATTTAGGCTCTTTCATATACCTCAGTACCACAAAAAAAAAAAGCACCGAATACATACTGTAAAGTGGTTGGCATTAAGAAGGCATCAGGCTATGTCAAAGTAGACATTGGAGCTTAATGCAGACCTTGGACACATTGACCCATCAACTTGTGCCAGGATGGAAGATTATATATATATATAAATAAAATAATAATAATAATAATAATAACAACAACAACAACAACAGAATCAATGACACAGGTGACAGCAGGCCAAAAATAGCCTTAAATAGCCGAGGGATTAAAATATATGTGTATACATATATATATATATATATATATATATATATATATACACACACACACAACTTGAAAGGGGAATTCTCATGCTCTATATTTCACATCCACGAAAAGCGAGACTGATGCCATTAGTGTTTCCCTTGCACTTTTGGAAGTCAACAAAAGCTATATGAGGTTAGAAGAATGCATGAAGGCCAACATTTTCAGAAGGAAGGCCTGAGTGTAATGATTCATGCAGAATCTTGGGGAGTTGGTCATAAAAAATGAGAGGCGAGGAGATGAGAGAGATAGGAATGCTTCGATGGAGATGGCATCAACCCAGCTATCTTGAAAGAGCTGAGGCCATTATAGTAGAAGCCACATTTCATGCCAGCTCCATTGTCTCTTATTTTAATTCATTTTCTCACTTTGTTTTTGCTTTTACCCTTCCCTTCCTTTCTTGTTTCTCTCAGTACTTTCTTTACTTTCTATGATTCCCTTTCCTTTTTATATTTTTCCAATTGTTAAATTGATGGTTCTACTTGTTGAGTTGATGGTGTCTTTGGAACATATGAAGGAGGTAAACAGAAAAGCCAGCACACTCCATTGTCTGGTCTTCACTTAAATTCTATAGTGTTGGGTGCTGAAGTCTTTTCTGGCCCTGAAGAGAAGGGCAATCATTGGGATGTGGTCCTATGTTAAGGATGTGCTTTTACCAAGAGAGAATCTTGGTAATTGTAAAGCTCCAACAAGTGAAGTAATTTTGAGAACTCTAGCATAGAGCTTCTTATAATTAAAAGGTATGTGCTGTAACAGTGCTTTCTTGATATGAATAGCATTTATGCTTCTTTTCTTGTTGAAAGAGACAAGGTTGATATTTCGGCATTCAAGGTTTCTTTTCTGGCCTCTATTCATGGAGTCAGTGTATGTTTGGCATGTGGACTCTAGATTGCAAGTGAACCACGCATGGTTGGAGAATATTAGGAAGAAATGAAGGGTCGTGTCACTTGTCTAAGAGAGGGTGTTGTTGGATGCAACAGTAAGTCACTGCTGTAGAGAAGGAACAGAGTAGGGAACAAAACTGCACCCTGGGGCACACCAGATTAGACAAAATGAGAGACAGAGTGTTCTATAAATACTTGCAGCAATAGAGTGATTTGACAGGAAGCTGCCAATTCAAAAGTTGAGAGGAGTTCATACATAAGAAGTTTCAATAGGAGATTGATTTGCCAGACATAGTTGAAAAGTTAAGTGTGACAACATTGCTTTTACCAAAATTTCTCTAAATACTCTTCTCTATCATCTGTCTACTTATGGATGATAGAAGAAGGTAGATGTATAGATTAGGTTTGGAAGTGAGAAAGAACTCAAAGATGTTTAGAATGACAATCTGAGGCCTGTGTAGAGGATGAGACAAGTTCATGTAAAAAGTTGAGCAGTGCAAAAAGATTCTGTTTCAGCACCGGCAACATTAGGGGAGGCAGAGTGAGGGAACTTCAAGGAGTTGTGCATGTTGAAGTCACCAAAGATAGTGAGTTAAGAAAAGTCTAAAATTTGTTCCCAATATCTTGAACATCTTGTAGGAATAATATTTTCCTGTATATGTACATACACACATATATATATACATGCATATCTTTATACATAAGTAAATGTACATATATATATATAGTATTAATTGATAGGAGATGGATTTTGTATTAGACTAATAAAAGTCTCATACAAAATCCATCTCCTAATATCTATTAATACTATTACCCAAACTGCCACTGCGAAGTTCCTGAAGTAAATGCAACAGAAGTGTACCACATCAACGGATGACAACAGGTAGTTTAAACTGTGCCGGTGCTCTACTCAGCATTTAAACACACTAATCTAATCTCTTATTATAAAAGGCAGATTTTATCTGCCTCCCTTTGTAAGTTATAGAAATCTACAATATAGGATTTCTTCAATTACAATTTACCTAGCATTTTTAAGAGTAGAATGCATCGGGTCATGCCAGGTCCAGTTTTTAAAATTTAAACTCCAATTAAGCAAAATTTACAGAAAACTCACATTCTGGTGTGTATGTCAAATGCTTTTCTTAGTCTGGTTTACAGCACACGCAAACGCACACACACAGTGTGCAACGAATAAAGTGAAACTAGATGTAATATTTGTTTCTGTCTATCACGCTGATAGATACATGAGTAAAATGTATGGGAAGCTAACAGATAAGAGTGAGTGAAAATGTTCTTGGAAGAGAGTAAATTAGCGACAGAGTGATTTGAGGAAGACTAAACTGAAAGTATGAAACAGTGTTTATGTATAAACAGACGACACTTATATAAACCCTTTCGTTACCAAACCGCCCGAATTTACCTATTCATATTTAAATTAGAATATCAGAGTAAATCTCTTTAGTACATTCGTGAAAACACGTATTATACTTCGTAAACACTTCAAATACAGTTTTGTACAAAAATCGAAGTGTAATTTTAATTCCGTGAATTATGGGAGATTTTTTTTCCGAAATTTGTTCCTATTGTGTTTTCAAAATTTGTAATTCTGACAAAAAATGGATACGAATTTCATTATATCAAGCAGCGAGTCAGAATTCGAAGGATTTTCTACTGAAGACCTTCATAAATCTAACTCTATGACTGAAAAAAAAAAAAGCATCTTTATATAAGAGTGAAGTTGTGTGTCTGTCCCCTTCGATTTAGATTCGTAACTACTCCCACATTTTGCGGTGCAGTTTAACCAAAAGCGGGTATCTTATAGTCGTGATTCATATCGAGCCCTTCTGGGTATTAGCGCGCGTCTACGATGAGTCTACGATTTTAAAAAAATTTACCATCATATTTTTCCATTTTAATGCATTTTTTTCGCTTTTATATAAGGGAAGTAACTCTCTAAAAAATCTACGATGTGTCAACGATTTAAAAAAAAAATTTACCTTAATTTTTTTTCAATATTTAATGCATTTTTTTGCTATTTTTTGGCTATAACTCTCTAAAAATGCTTATATAGTTATTTCCCTTACAAACCGAGCAACGCCGGGCGATACTGCTAGTTATATATATTTGTCTAAATTTTGAATTTTATATATATATATATATATATATATATGCACATACATACATACCCATATTCATTCTACAGTTGGCTTAATATATTTTACCTCTATATATAACTTACTTCAGGGGTTCTTATGGCATTCAGAAGTTTAACAGTTCTTACATGCAAACCAAATCATCTGACACTTTATATATGATATAATTTAGTTTGTCATTCCTGCCCAACTACTAATAATAAACAAGACTCTTATTAAGAATATTATAAATATAATTTTAAAGTAGGTCTTCCTTTTTAGCAAAATAAATGTACACACTTTTTTTGACATTTACAGTCTCACATGAACATACATATATAGTTAAAATTTTTTCTGACAAATTCCAATTGGCACAGTACTGCTCATTAGAATAAAGCTATTTAATTAGCTACCTGCATTATATAACAGTATCATTTCCTTGATCAAGTGCTGATCTATATATTTACTAAACATCTTTAACATTTTTAAATATTTCTTTGCACTCTTCCCTGCCTAAACTTTTCTTTCACCAAACTATGATGACTACAATAATTATCATTGTTTGTTTGTTTTTTGTTTTTGGATATTTAAACCATTTCTTTAGTTCACTACTTTCCATAGAATATATATTTTCTGTCTTAATTTTTGTAACAAGCATAAAGCTCATACATAAGCCTATCTTTTGATGAGGCTTCCTTTTTGACTTACAATATCAAAATATTTGAAATTGAAGTTTCCCTCAGTGAGTGAACAAGCTAATAGGCAAAACTTATGTGGAACTTTATTCTGTGCTCCAATGGTTGCTTTGCTATGGTTTCTAAGGCTGGATGCCCTTTCTAATGCCAACAACTTTACAGATTGTACTGGGTGCTTCTTTCATGATACCAGCACTAGTGAGGTGCCATATAACTTGCAAGACGAAGAACCCTTTGACTAAGTGAGCCAGCAGTAGAGAGAGAGAGAGGTGGCTTTAGACGAGAAGATGAGAGGTCAAAGTAGGAAAGAAAGGGTCAGAATAGGTTTCTTGCTGTATAAGATATACATGGTTACTCAAAAAATAAAAGAGCGGATGGGAATAATTAGATGGAGCTAAAAAGAGAGATAAAGATGATAGTGATGAAGTGTCAAAATGAACCCTCAAGGCACAAGAAGGTGAATAGAAATGAGTGGGGACAAAAGAGCAAGAAAAGTTTGTAGATGTTGCAAAAGCGTATGAGGAAAGTAATGAATGGCCAGAGATGAGAGTGAATATGATGAATGATGAACAAGAGTTGAGGGATTGTTGGTGATAAATGAGTTTTAGGGTAGATAAGAGAGAATAAGTGATGGCTGGAAAGATTGCATGAGAGATGGATGTAAGGAATGGTGACCAAGGACGAAAGGGTGATTGATAATACAAGTAGAATGGAAGGTAGGGGAGAGTAGGTGATGACTGGTAATACAGAAAGAGTTGAAGTGTAGCAGAACAGTAACAATAATACAATAGGTAGGAGAAGGATGAGAGATGGTGAGATGATATGTGGGTGGGTAGGCACATGGGGAGAGGCATACTGTATGGGTAGAGTAAGAGTCTTTGACAGGAAATAATTCAGACAGAGCACAGAAGGATGATCAACATAAAATGAGAGGATATTGTTAAGAATGAATTATGGGAGTCAACTCAAATGTTCCAAGGTAGTGAAAAAGATAACTGGTATATAAATGATATATGTAGTTCAGCTCTTCTTCAATTATAGCAATCAGAATATTGCAGTTAAGCAAGTGATGGCAGGATCAGTAACAGAGAGATATGAAAGGGTAATGAAGAAGCTTTGAAAAGCAAAGTGAGAGAGAGTTCACTTGTATATATACATATACTTCCAGAACCTCAGTGTTGCCAAACTGGATGGGTCTTCTAAAGCAATACATATTGCCAGTCACCTTAGTCCTTTGACATCTCCATGAGGTGCAAAGTTATGAGATTAGCCTGAACTAGAAGATTTAATTTCATTCTGAATTCCTCATTAAGTGCTTGGCACTGTCCTCATGCAAGCACATTACATACACTGGTGCGGTTTATCTCACACATTACATGTGATTATTTTATGCTCAATTTTTCTCTCAACACATAAGAATTTTGTTGTTCATGCATTCTGATGCACATCCAATACAGCATTGTACTTGCATTTCTTTCTAGTGTCCGCAAGTTCTAATTGTCCATGATAGATCATGTGTCACTATCATGCAACATCACAATTCATAGATGAGTATCATGCAATCTGCTTTTTTATCTGAGAAACAAACTTTTTATTATCAACAGAGGCAATTAAACATTCTCCAACCAGTTTGTACATACACATACAGATCTATCTATCTAATATCTATCTGTCTGTCTGTTTATCTATCTATCTACCTGTCTGTCTGTCTATCTATCTATCTGTCTGTCTGTCTGTCAATTTATCTGTCTGTCTATCTATCTATCTACCTATCTCTGTCTGTTTATCTAATTATCTATCTATTTATCTACCTATCTGTCTGTCTGTCAATTTATCTGTCTATCTATCTATCTATCTATCTATCTACCTATCTCTCTGTCTGTTTATCTAATTATCTATCTATTTATCTATCTATATGCCTGTCTGTCAATTTATCTATCTATCTACCTATCTGTCTGTTTATCTAATTATCTATCTATTTATCTAACTATCTGTCTGTCTATCTATCTATCTACCTATCTGTCTATCTATCTATCTACCTATCCGTCTATCTATCTACCTATCCGTCTATCTATCTACCTATCTGTCTATCTATCTACCTATCTGTCTGTCTGTCTATCTATCTACCTATCTGTCTGTCTATCTATCTATCTATCTACCCATCTGTCTATTTATTTATCTATCTATACACACACACACACACACACACACAATATACATGTATATTAAGGTAGCTCAGGCTAAATTAGATGATTTTCTTTATGTCTCTTTTTCTCAGGAGCTGTTTAATGTATTGGTGAACAGCCAATGGCATTGGAGAGTGTAAAGATAAGAGTTGTAGTTGAGAAAAAGTTAGATGATATGGAGGACTATGATTTGTGCCAAGTATCAAAATACTGACATCATCACTGATGCTCAATACTCTGCGAACACTAAAGGCTGTAAGATATGACATGGACGACTGTAACAAAGACTACAAAACTGTGACCAGCAGGAAGGAATATAAAAGATGTTGACTACATCTGCATGCCAGAATTTATCCAAGAGCTGCAGGACAAAGTGATAAAAGATCCGAGCAAGGGAATTTAGACTTTGGCAATATATATATGTGTGTGTGTATACAATACATACACATATACAGCCATATCCCATGAAGGAGACTGATACAATAAGTACTAGGTTATAAAAAATAAGCCCTGGAGTTGATTTGTTCGACTAAAACCCTTTACTGAAACAAGTAAAAGAATATATCTATCTATATGTATGTACATTTATAAACATATATACATATATATATATACATGTATAAATATATAAACATACACATATATAGATACCTATATATATACATACATATGCACATCAATATATAAATATATATATATATATATATACATATATATACATACATATTCACATAAATATATGCATGCATGCATTCATACACACTCATGGATATATGGTGGCAAGATTTTTATATGACAGAAAAAGCAGGAGTGAACAAAGAAAAATTTTGATCAATCTAATTTTCAGTAGTACCCTTCTTCTAAGGATAAGAAACTTTACTATATACAGGAGCCTTTTTACCAAATAACTAACCTGAGGAACACCTTTAGACTCTAAAGTCTTTCCTCTAACAAGTAGATATTTCAGAACCACTCAACTTATTATATAGTGGTCTTAATAAGTAGGTTCAAGGAAATATTCAATACACTGAACCCTATCATCAAATAAGTAACTCTAGATATAGAAAAAGGGCCCCTGTTTGTACAATCTATCTTATAATTGATAAATAGACATGGAACCAAATTATCATTTTTCTTATTAAGAAATTCTCCCCACATCAGCACAAATATATAAAAAAAAGAGAATGGATACAAGATATGAAGCAAGCATTAACAAAATTTCATAGTCTATGACTCACTGTCTTGACCAATGTCATCTTTCTTCTAATCTTTCTAAACTTCACACCTCCACCTACCCCTAGCAACTGTGTAATTATGGTGATCTCTCTTAGTACCTTAATTTTGTTTGAACAAAGATGCTTACTAATGTAAAGTTACAGCTAACTCCACCAAGACTTACACTGGTCTCACTGCTAACACCTTCAAAACCAGGGACAAACAATATCCATTTTCTATAAAACAAACTCTGCTTCAATGTAGATCTGGAGCCTCCAAATAAATAACATACTAGATAGCTTAAATTGGAAGATATACACACAAGAGCCAAGCTCTATGCTGGAGATGGAAAAACCTGAACTGTATCCAGTAGAGCTCTTTGAAATTGTATCAGTGAAGGATTCTCTAATCAAAGCATGATCCAAAGGGTTGTTTTCATGTAACCTAAAAGCTTTAGAACTTACAAGTACCCCTAATCTAAACTTATCCTTAACAAAATCCTCCTTCTGCAAGCTCAGTAACCAAATCAACATATATCAACTTACACTTTTCTTTCCTCCAAGCTCAAATATTCAGAATCAAAAATACAGAAAATCTATATATTACAATGGACCTTGAAATCCACCTTCATCTACTACCTTGCAAAGCCACATCCTCCTACAAAGTCTATTCCTTTAATGACTGTGAGCCCTACTCCAGTTACACAACACATGAACCCCCTGTGTCACACCCATCCTTTCTTTGTATTTTCCTTGCACTTTTCACATCCTCTTTTTTTTTAATCTTTTCTTTAAAAGTTTTTTTTTTATGTATCATCCACTTTTGTCATATTTTTTCACATACTTCTACACATTTTCTCATATTTTTCCTAGTTCTTTTTATGTATTATTTTTTGTCTTTACCCAAGTAGATTTTCTGTGCTTCACCTCCTCCACCATCATCAAATATTTCCTAAACTTCATTAATAGCCCTTAACTTTTAATAATGTTTCTATTTTTACCATTCTTTTACTAATAAGTTACACTATTTAATTCTAATTTATTTTGGTATCAATTTTGTCCATAAGCTCCAATATTTTATTTCCTATCAAGTCTTTACCAATAATTTTCACTAATTTCCAGTAAGTTTTATAAATCTAGATATTTCTGTCAACTTTCACACTATATTTCAAATTCACTGCCAATACTACTACTACAACAATTCTCATTTTTTTTATAAACATCAGCTATTCCAATTGCCTAGCTGAGAAAAATTGGTTTGCGAAACTAAATTTGATGCAAGTTGACCTTTTGAATTTTCCCTTCTATGCCACACCTCTATAGTCAAATATCTACTGTATTGCACTGATCTTCACACTAGTTGCATATTTGCTAAAATTCCTCTTGTTTTTGCTTGGCTTCTTACTATACTACAGTCAAATTTATGACCTCTTTTTACCATTTGCTCTTACCCACTATCTCAAAATATTTTTCCCTTAGCTACCTCCAGTCTCTCTCTCTCTCTCTTTAGTACATTCACCCAGTCTTAGATTCTCAGCCTTATACTTTATTTAAACCCTTTTACAAAATCTTGACAATGATTACAACTACTAGCCTTAGTTAACACTAGAAGTATAAATAACATAGTTTAAGTATTTGATTTTACAATTTTGTTTACTACTTTTTAGATTATCATCATGACTATAATGATTTTATGTTTATTTTTTTAATCTATTGCTATCATTATTATTATAGTTATTGTTATTATTATTACAGTGAAAAACTGACAGTATCCTTAGCAAAATGCCTAGCAGCATTTCCTTGAGTTTGCCTTTCACCTTTTGGGATCCATAAAATGAGTGTCAGTTAAGCTCTGGGGCTGATATAATTGACAAGCCACCTTCCACCAAATTCCAGGCCTATAGTCAAAAGGATTATGGATATTATTATTACTGCCAGTAAAACAATCATTTTTATTATTGTCAATAATATTATTTGTAACACCATATCAACAGTCTCCCCTCACTACCTTTTTATGTTGCCCTCACAGTTACTCTATAAAGGTTCTCAGTACTACTAGTACAATTACTTTTTAAGTAACTTCCTACTTTCCACACTTTTAAACTTGTTATTTTTTTCTCCACCACCTTCTGTCTTCACCTTCTTGCCCTCCTTTCAGCTGCATCCTCTATTCTAACACCATCCACAATCCTAGCAGATCAATTCTCATTTCTTCCTCTTGATTTTTTGATTATATATATATATAGAGAGAGAGAGAGAGAGACCATGCATCCAAGTATTTATCAGTTGTCTTTCATGAGATGTGAGTTGTATCATCTGGCCATGTTGTGGAAAAACAATGATATTGGAATACAGCTACACTATTTGGCACACTGAATTTTATTTTATAGTAGATAAATACAGTTGCCCCCATCAGAATCTATTTACCTATGACCAACCTCCTCACCCCCCCCCCCCAAAAAAAAAACCAAAAAAAAAACCAAATATTTACTGAAGCTGAAAAAAGTTAAGGATTAAGATTTGCTCTATTTTCATTTGTTGAACCATCAAATTTATTAATGAAATATTGCACAGACATTGTTAATTTGAAGTTGATGAAGGATAGGAAACAAAAACAAAACAAGAATCTAATGTCATGTACTAACCCCCTAATCACATTCATTAGACCCTTTCTTGAAACAACTGTGAAGAATATGTATTTACTTATCCCTTTTTCAAGCTGGGAGATTGTAGTGAAAGCAGGATATTTATTAATTTGCTCTTCAGAAAAAGAGTTTCCTTAGTAGATTAGTATGTGGGATTAAATTTTGTTTTAAACATTTACCTCTTTATAGATGGGTACCAGAAAAGTGTTTCCACCTTCTTTATATGTTACTAATTAACAAATGTGTATCACGAGGGCTTGGTAATGCAAAAGTTAATAATAGTCAAAGGAAGCTTAAATGTCCTCACATGATTGTGTAAATTAAAAGAGGTACTGGATTATCAGTAGTGTACTTATACTTAATTACTGGGTTACTGGATGGGGGTTAATTAAAATAACTCTGAATGCTGTGACCCAACATTGTCACAAGCCAATGAGTGAAGCCAAGGAGCTGAAAAATAAAAATAAATATCTAGAGTAGACCAAAAACTTGGATCCTTACAGTTCTTTATGATCTATGAATTATGCATTACACAGGATAATGTAGCAAATCATAATTTATCTTTAAACTTGATGACATCTTGGAAGAACAATGTAAAAGAAAAAAAAACATTATAGCAAGACGGTGCTACATTATATTTTGTTATAAGCATCATGAACTAGACTTTGACATCATACCGTCAAACTTATCAACCTGATGAACACAGACCTAGGAAAGATTAGTAAACATATTTTAGACAAACAGCATCCCAAGTGTGAATGATGTAGCCCATGTTATACTTTGGAATAACACAATTACTGTCATAGTAGTTCAGGCCTATCTTGAACAGACACAGCTACTCATGCAAATAGAGGCATTAAGTACTACTATGAAAAAACCTAGATTTAACATTTAATTTTACAAACTCAAATCACCATTCATATCTAAAACTACAAGAAGCACCAAGTTACATCCATAAAGACACCAATCACACACAAAATATATCATCAATAATTAACTTAGCAAATATCTCATGTAAAGCTTTGAAACAAACAAGCAAATGTTTACAGATGTAGTCTAATAATATAAAGTAACCCCGTCAAGATATGGGTTTACATAGAACTACCTTGGTGGTCTAACAACAGCATTAGAAATAAGAATAGAAGTAGTAGCCACCCTACAATATCCAAAATCTCCTTCAAATTAATTAGGAAATATTTCAGATTGCAACACAAACTCCTCAATTATCCAAAGCATATATAAATAGGCTTGACCTAATCCATTTAAGCTATATTATTTCCATCAAAAACATATGTTTTGAAACCTATTTATAAGAAAGGACACAATGTTAGCCAAATTACAACTGAGAACTGAAAAAAAACTAAGAACATATTGACTAAGGCATACCCATACTCAAGGAATAACAAAAAGTGTAACCTTTGTACAACCAAAAGTATAGATACACTAAGATGCTAACTTTAAGAGAATTGCATCCTAAATACATATGACAATGAAATCTTACAGTCACTATAGACTGTTAACATACCTGTAGAGGTCTAACAAACTACAAAAAACATAGTCTTCCAAAGACTCAATTGAAACCTTTCTTATGAAATGTAAACATTACTATGCTCAATCTTCACTACACCACACTTCTATTTGCTCCAGGTTATGGTAATTACTGTGTGATAATTTGTAAAATATTCTATGACTGGTTGATTCTTATTATGACATTTTTCACTCTTAGTGATTAAACCTCTCAAGAGGGATGTACATGCATTCATGTATTTAGAAATGTACACTGAGGCTTGTGTATGTGAGTGTGTGTATAAGTGAACCACACATATATCTACATATGTGTGTGTATATACATATCTTAATCTTCTATCTTTTACATGTTGCAGTCATTGGACTGTGGCCATGTTGGGGTACCATAACCCCAGTACTTATATTTTGAAACTTGGCACTTTATCAGTCTTTTGTCAAAACTCTATTTTACAGGTTTGTAATCAAAGCAATACAATTGTCAAATGGTGGTGGGAAATAAACACAGAGTATGTGTGTGTGTGTGTGTGTGTGTGTACACGCACACACGATATATATGGTGGGCTTCTTTCAGTTTCTGCCTACCAAATCCACCCACAAGGCTTTGGTTGGCCCAAGGCTATAGTAGAAGACACTTGCCCAAGATACCATGCAGCGACACTGAACCCAGAACCATGTGGCTAGGAATCAAACAACTGAGAGAGAGAGGGGTAATGGTTTTCTATTTTTAATGTACATTAGGGTGTAAAGTAATGCATACTTTATATGTGCATGAAGTTGTGTAAAAAGTTATTCACACACATATACATAAGTCTATATTAATAGATATAATAGAAAATGAATGAACAGAAATACTTATAAGTGACTAAGTCCAAGTATGAATTCTGAATAGAACTATTTTGCATTCAGTTGAGTGTAGATAGTTTGGCATATGCTAATACTGATATATAAGGAATATACTTATAAATATAGATAGATATGTGTGTATATATATATATATATATATATATATATATATACATACAAAATTAAGAGGTAAAAAGATGGGAAATGACAACAAACAGTCACAGCACACACACACACACAAAAGAAAAATTATTGCATTTTATACAAACAGATTGGCTTGAAGGGGGGGAAAATAATAAACTTACAACAAAATGATCAGCTTGAAAAAATACAAAAACTAACCTTCTACTTGACATCTTTCACTATAGTAATAAAGAAAAACACAGATAGCTTGAAGACCAACTACAAGTAAGACTAAACAGTAGTAGTGGTTACGACAAGGATAATTCGGATTCTGGAGAGCAACATCAGCTGCTATAATGACAACTACAACCACCACCAAAAAACAACTGCAATAAAAGAAAAACACTCAGATTCCTTTGTTAGATGGTGACTTTCATTTACACTACCTGGCTCATACCTCTACTGTTACTATTACTACTATGGTCAACAGTTGCTTCTTTTATAACTTCTGTTTCTTTTTCTTATATTTTTCTTGTGTTCCTGTTCCAATTTAGCACATTGTTATATGGAGAATAAAGTCCACAATGTATTTGGTGTGTGTGTGTGTGGGGGGGGTGATATGTTTATTTTCCTTCTTTCTCTCCTAATGAGAATGCATCACATTCAAATTAATTAATGTTTTAATTATGTAACTATATAAATAATGACATTTTTTACTCCACTGAAACGGCTGACATAAACGACTAAATTATGAATCATACATAAAATTGAGATTTTTCTGCTACTTACTAGTCTACTTATGTTGCTCTCAACTATCATTTTAGCTGAGTCAAGTCTGTATATGCATGCAGTTTTATTCCGTCAATATTTAAGGCATTGTGATAGTGTATTGGAGTTTAACAATGCTAATAACTGAGCTCTTAAACATCAAGGATATATTTTTTTATATTTTAAACAACTCAACATATAGAAATATATGTATATATATGTGTGTGTGTGAATGTGTGTGTGTGTGTATGCATGAATATGTATACTCACACACACATGTATATATATACATGCTCAACTAATCCATTCTATACTGCCATTCATCATTGGATCTCCCATATGTCACTTCCAATTGACATCCATCATTCATATCATCAGTTATCCCATTACTCCTGTTTACCCTTACATCCTATTTACCTCTGATCACCTCCATTCCTATTTCTATCCATCATTCACTGCCCGCCCCAGTGCACACTACTGCAACACTTACCTATCCTTCCTACCCATACTCTTTTCTATTCACACCAAATTTCCTTTTCAGGCATCACACCATCCACTCACATATAATGCTGGGTAGTCCTGAATCTCCTACAACTCGACCATTCTCTCAGTCATCCTATGACTCACAGATTGCCTTACTAATATTCTCCCTTTCTTTTTTATTACTTCCTTCACTAATATGGTCTTACAACAATAAAACTATTATTCCCATCCTAGTTTAACTTTTCAACACCTTGTCTAAAGTCACCTCCCCCTCTCCTGTCGTATCTCCCTGTCCAGCAAATTATAAGGCAACTTCACTAGTGCTAGTGCAAAAAGAGTTTTAAAATAGCCAGGACCCACTATAAAGTGGTTGGTGTTAAGAAGGACAACTAGCCACAGAAAAGATGCCAAAACTTAGAAACGGAGCAAGATACGGCCTTCCAGTACATTGAACATTGTAGATCCATCCACCCCACGTGAGCATGGAAAGTGAATGTAAAATGTTGATGGTGATGATTATTGAGATTTATATATATATATCATCATCATCAAATATATATATCATCAAAAATACACATGCACACACACACTCAGATAGATAGATAGATATGTCATCCTTTAACATGATCACAATGACGATATATATATATATATATATACTAGTCAATTTTGAGACTTCATCATCCACAACAATGAAGGATGAATAACACATATGCACAAACACACAAACACATGCATATATACACACACTGACTTATCCATAGTTGATAAAATTTGGAATGGTTTAGCAATCTAGTTTTATTCCAGTAAGAAAAGACATTAAAAATGAGGTGGATAATAATTAGAGAATAGAGACAGGTGAATCTAAATGAAAATATTTCAGATAACTTAAAGCTGTTTTGTTTAACATGAAAATAGACCATATTGTGAGAACTCACACCAGCAACTCATTCTGCCCTTCTTCTCCAAGATGCATATGTAAATATTGTTTGTTTCCTTTAAATATTACAGAATATAATCACAGCACACCACATCCTTTCATCACTTGATGGCCAAGATTGTATTCGCAAAATATTTGAACTGCTAATCTATGATGTTCTTCTTACAATAAACCCACTTTCTCAGAGTACAGTACCATTTTACCATTAGTTCTACCACCACATTCTGCCTTGACTTCAACTTAGGGAACCCACATCTTTACTTCTCATACTTATTCTGACCTTCAAATCCCACACTAAATATTCTGCTGTTTTTTACTTTCTGCTCCCATATGTAAATCTCCCTTTGGACAAGTTCCTGTACTATATAAGTCTTCCAGTTGCAACTCTTCATATCCTATGCCATGATGCTAAATAAGAAATTATATAAATTTTTGATGTTTCTCAGTTACTTGAAATAAGCTGTGTCTGAGGTGAAGTAATGTCTTAAGCAGATTTTTACTGATGTTGAAGACTTGTGAGTCGGAGAAATACATAACAGAAATATGTGAGAGGTAAAAAAAACGAAGAAACCCAGTAAACTAGTGATGTCAGCCAGCATCAACAACATAAAAAATGGGAAGGGATTTGTTAAAATTCAAAAAGATTTATAGAAATTGGAACTGCTTGGAATATGTTAATAGCTAAATAAGATATTCTGGAATAATTTGAGTGTTATATTTGTATTCATTATGCCAACAACATAAGGTAGGTTCCAGGGATCTTATAATAAGCTTTTGAACTGGAGATTTGAAATAGGTGAGACTCATCATGGAATGATATATCAAACTGAGAAAAATCAAACAGAAGCCCAAGCTTCTGTTTGATTTTAGAATAAGAGGAACAATATAATTTGTATCAGAAGTGAAAAGCTGTAAAACAAGCACTGAATATCAATGATACAATTGAAATGAGTTCAAAAGCATTTAATTATAAATATTAAGGCAAAATTTCAGAAAATGTTCTCCTTCACATAAATTCTCCAGTAACTGGAAGAGTTATAGAAAAATCGATCATCATTTGGAAATAATTAAGAAATTTAACTTTTTAAGTAGAAATATGAAATTTAAAATTCAATTTCCCAGCAACTATAATAACTGAAATTCTTGCAATATGAGTGAATTTGCAAGAATCAATACTGCAAATGTCTTCAGAGAAGTGTTATAATTGAGACTGGCATGCTGAGTAACTGACATGGCCATAAACACTGTCAAAACCATTTGAAATATGAGAAAAGGGAATATATTTTCATTTGGAACAGACATTTGGCATGTTGCATTAGTGAGATGTTACTAGATTTACTAAAGACATAATGTTACAGGCTGTACAGATACAGCTTACCATCATATCTTCAAACAGTTTTAACCATCTATAGTTTAGCTTTCAGAGATACCAAGATATAAGTTAAATCTTTTATTAAATAGTTTAAAACAAATAGCAAATGATCATACAAAAAATAGTCATGATGTCATCATAGAGTATATATGTACACACACATACATATTCATATATACATATATGTATACACATATACACATGTATGCATATCATCAGCATCCCAACATATTAATGCCAGCATTATCATTTTCAAATCCACTTTATGATTTTCTATGGTTGGATGCCCTTCCTGTTGCCAGCTTCACCTGTTTCCAAACAAGGTAATACTCCTCCTTGCCTGTCATGTTTTCATGGCAGATTGGAAACAAGGGACACTGGTTGTATGATGGCAATGTGCATTTTCACCTATGGAACAATATCATGTTAAAAGGACAGATACACATTCGTACACATACATATGATGAGCTACTTTAAGTTTCCATCTACCAAATCCACTCACAAAGCTTTGATCAATCTAGAATTATAGAAGTACACACACACACATCTGTATGTATATGCAGATAACATATATATAAACCTTTTCTTAATCCAACTATAATGAAAATATGAACAGAAAGAGACTATAAAAGAGCTATTTAATGCTATTCAGAAGAATGAAATTACATTTTAAATACGTTAAAGACAAGAAGTGAATGAAATGAGATAGGCTTCCATGACAAGAGATGTCAGTGCATAGTGAAGAAATAGATTACCAAGCCATTACAACAACATAGTAGATTAATCATATTGTATTATCAGGTTGGAGGAAAGACAATTATTAAATGGGTTAAGAAAAGACTAGAAGTCAAAAAAATGATATTCAGTTTCCACATGGTTGTGTTGAAAGATAAGTTGAGAAGGCACCATCTCTAATATAATGCAAAAATCTCATAAATAATTGATTATGAGATATCTCACTAATAGATCCGATTAACATTTTGGTTAATTAGTTTCTTTTTTTCCTGTTAAGAAATAATAATTAATATGAACAGACAATGTTTCTGTTTGACTTTTTGTTATGTTTTAGCAATGAGAGTGTACACCAACACAACATCATGACAGAGGTGATGCAGTGTTGAAAAATGACTGATAAAGTTGAAATTTAACCAAAATGGAGTTTAAAATGAGAAAAGAATTATCTAAAAATTGTAAAATATTTCAAAGAGATCTGTATTTTTCATTTGAAGGATACAGACTTTCTTAAATTTTTCTGTACATAATGAAAAAATAAATAAATAAATATCAAAAGAAATTAATTAATGTAGTGTTATGTTACTGTTACTTTTCCTTTACAATGGTATCATGAGAGATACTGCTATAGATGAAGGACTTGAGGTATCAGACAGAAGATTGAAAGCTTTACAACCAGTCAAAGTGCAATATGTATTAGTTTTATGTATTTTTCCCAACTGTTGCAAACAGCAATATCTTAGGGAAAATGAAAAATTGCTCTGCATCTATGCATGTGAACATATTTCTGTAGTAATTTTGTTTTGGGTGAAACTTTCAATTTTTCAAATAGAGCTTAAATTACTTTAAAATATATCACGACTTGATAAAAAAGAAAGAGAAAAAATAATTTTTCTTAGTAACTGTGTTAATAGAAGTCTATAACTTGTTATTAGTAGACCCTGAGATTGAAGAATAGACACTGACATAATCTGTCAAGCAAACAAATGGCAAAAAACAGGCACATTATCTTTCAGTGATTGAGTAATTATTGTAGTGAGTATTCAACAACATGTTCAAATAGAAAATATTTTAAGTTTTACAATTTCCTTTGAAATCCAGATTTCTATGCTAGTATGGGAGAAGTGACATTTCCAAATTTCAACAGAATATTTCAAGAAAAATTGTTTTTAAGTTGGTGACAATTCAACTCAGTTATGAAGTAGTAGAGAATGTGCCACGACACAATGAGTTGTGTGCTGTGACAACTGAAGCACAATGACCTTAATATGATTTCAACTCATGACCATTTAGTCAGTTAACTAGCACTGGAAACACACAGGAATTGTGTGCTTTTTATTATAAAGTAGATAAGTTTAAATAATATTTAACAGAATACAAACGATATAAAAGGAATTAAAAAAAAAGATTTTTAACACTAAATGAATGATAATAATGATACTACTTGAAAATGATGATACAACACTTATATTGTACAGTTGCTACTATGTATACCAATCTATGTAGTTTAATTGTACTCTGTTGTTGTTAAATAATAACTTGAAAGTAAAATAATTTAAATAATAATATTAAAAGTATAATAAAAATACATATTGTAGCTTCCTTTTGAACTCTAAAACAATAATTTCTGAGTGTCTAGTCATAGTGTATTCTCCATCTTTACACTGAAGTGTTCCGTATGATTTTCATATCATTGTTAACTAGGGATGGTAGAAAACTATTGCTGACATCTGGTACTAGTTGACAGTTGAAAACAAACTGCAATTAAATTGGTAGAAATCAATCAACTCTGAAGGAACCAGAGAATTAATACTCTTGGAAATGACTAATGACTAAAATGACTATATAGCTAACCAATGTAGAATGTGCAATGTGGAGTATGTACTTGTTTTGAAGTATATACTCACTTTTACTGATAACTAGTGAAGTATGTACTTCTATTAAGAAGGATTTTAACCACATAAACACAATTGCTTTAAGTTTTTTAAATCTGCCAAAGTTATTTGAAAACATAGTAGTTACAGGAAGTTATAACGTATATTTTGAAAATGAAGATGGGGAATTTCCTGAAGTTACTTATTATAAAGCAGAGATAGGGCAAGCAACTGATTGATATGTTTAATGAAAGTCCAAGATAACCTCTCCCCCACTAGATTTGTATCTTGACAGATATATTCGTAATTTTGAAACAGCTGGGATCAATCACAAATTTACTGCCTTTATTAAAAGGGAAGAAGTAATTTTTTCCTTGTGATTTTGCAATTGTGTAATTTGAAGCACTGATCATTTATCCATTTCTTGGCTATAATGGTTGCTAGATCTATTTTGCATCATAGTAAAGATAAGTATGGAATGCCTTGAGAGACTGATCATTATTTGCACAGCCGTGTTCATTAAAACTGATGCCATCTAGTTCAGTTGTGGGATGAAAGTACATTAAATAGGGCAACATGTTTTGAAAATTCAACTACACTGCAAGATCTGATAATAGCTCTGGCCACATTTTATTAACAACCTCTGTTGGAATAATACAGAACTTAATATAAGATATGAACCATTGTTAAACAAATCACTGCCAGATATGCCTAGTCCTCCACGACAATCCCATGATCTACTGTATCAAATACTACATTTAACAGCAAAAGAAGATACAGGTTTGAAAGAATATAATTGATTTTCTTTTTTCCTCATCTAACAATTTTTAAGATGACTTTCTATTAACATTTTTATGATTTCCTTCTTCACTGTTGATTTGCAGTTCTGTGACAGTGAATCAGAATATTATGGAAATAACATTCTACTTCAGTAAGTTTACATTTATCATTAGCACTAATGATCTCCAACATAGATGTGACCTTATTCAATTATTTAATTTAAACTACAACCTATTTTCAAATAAAAACAAAAATGAGAAGAAAGAATAAAAGAAAGAAATTTCATAATAATTGCCAGTTGAAATTTTACCGAACATCTCCATTCTTTTCATTCTTTATACTGCTATTTGCTTTTATTTCTTTGAAAAAAATAATATGAAGATCAGAAAATTGTGATAAAGTTGAAAGTTAAAAGCAAAATTATTTCAAGAAAGGGACTCAAGAAGAAGATATTGTCAGAATGGTCTAATGACATCACAAGTTATGAAATTATTAGAGTGATATATATATATATATATATATATATTCTATACATATATATATATATATATATATATATATATATATATATATATATATACACACATAAATATGAGAGAGCGACTACTATGTGGTCTACTCTAGTGCTAAATATAGATCCACTATGGTATAGCCACTAAAAGATTGTTGGTTTTTATGTGCTAAGCCACTTGGTGTTAAATTGATGGTATTATTAAATTAATATCAAATTTTTCACCCTCATTTATATATATATATATATATATATTCTATACATATATATATACATATGTATATTTTATGTAGAAATGAAAACTGAATTTATGCATATTAACATAATATAATAACATATGAAAGAATGCAGTCATTATATATAATTACATTTTTTCATTAGTTTTAATCACTAAATTATCACAATTTAGGGAACTTCTTAAAGGGTTCAAATCAATTATATCAACCCCAGTAATTTGACTGATATTCATTTTACTGATCGCATATGAGAGCCAAGTCATAAAAGCAACTTGTTGTAATGAGTAGAAACCAATATGGAACAATATTCCAGATGATACTTTTTGTTTGAAACAACAATTTTCCCTCATTACACTGCTAACACAAAAAGTAGGACACCTTATTGGCTTATAAACCATTAATAAACTTGGTAGTATATTATGGTTGCAAAACAAAATAGGTATCCCTACCAGCAATTAATATGTACATACCAGTTGCCAGGAATGTTTTTAACATGTAAGTTGGTCTATCTAGTACTGTTATACCATTAAATTTAGTGGATGTTTAAACAATATGTGTGTGGGTGGTTAATAGGTTGGATGTGGTGCTGAAGAAGGAGCAATAACTCCTGAAATATGCATAATATACCCATTAGCTACTTTCTATCTTCAATCATATTGTTTATATAGATGTATTCATATATGAAACATACTGGATGCTCTTGAGCTTGATAGAGAAAAAATGTGACTGGGTAGGTAGATCTGAAGCTCACACCTCTTCATTTGGTCAATAACTTATCATAGGTCTGCTTAATTAAGGCTAACCTGGGGTTAGACAGTAACAAGAGTAATAAGCCTTACACATTTTAAATTTTTGAAAGTATTTCCAAGAAAAAATCTGTTTTCTGATACTTTGGTACTCCAGCATGGCCAGATTCACAGTGAAATGAAAGAATGTGAATTCTTAAAATTGCTCATAGAATTTAAGAACACAAGGAAATACAGAGTGAAATAACTGACAAAATAAACACCATACTGAAGGGAAAATAGTACTTTAAACTAGCTGTTTAATACATTAGTGATGGTTACTCATAGCTTCAACTTAAAACTTCAACAATTCAATATCTGGGTAGCAGAATGATACACATGGAACATTTCTAAATGTTCCATGTTTGATACAAAATTCTATAAGATATTGTAAAGATAGTTGTTGCTCTGTTAGATCTCAACAGGGACAATAACTGGATAAACCAGAAATAAGACATTGTGGAAATACAGAAACATCTTTAGAAAGAGTTACTCAGGAAGGTATATTGGAAACTTGGGTAAAAACCACCCTAACGAAGAACTTCTCATTCAGCTTTCTTTTTGAATAGTTAAAGCGAAGTAAAAAGAAAACAAATGTTTCAAAAAAAATATGGTTTTAGATGAACAGAAGACTGAAAGGCAATTTTGACAAGAAACATAAAAAAGATGAGAAAATAACTTGAAAGATTAACTTGTAACATTTTGTATAAATGTTGACAGATGAGTTGAGATTAAAATATCTGGCTATGACTGGAATATTGTAAGAATCTAGCAGTTATTATTCTTAACTTCGCACATTTAATTATTGGATTTATCAATGTGTGTGTGTGTGTGCTCTGTGAGCATGCATATATAATGATGATGAAGATGACGATGATTGGCAGGGTTGATGATGACGATAGCAATGGTGGGATTATCTTTTTTTTCTTCTTCTCTGAAAGTAAATTTTAAAACTTTCTAATTCTGAGCAACATTTCCACACATGCAATTTTAATTGTTTGTGACATGAAGGTAAAGAAATATATCAGTAATAACAGTGAACAGAAGATAATTTGTTTTGAATGATGCATTTGAGATGTTAACAGAATGAATAAACTTGATAACTAATACTTACCAAACCATCCCTGCTGATCCCCATTTACTTCAATAGCCAGTCCAAAATCCGCTAACTTGACAGCAGCTCCCTTTGCTTTGCTAGCAAGCAGCAGGTTCTCCGGCTATTACAAGATACAGCAAGTAGGGAGGCAGATTGGTAGAAATAAATGAAATAAATATTGAAAAAAAAAATATGTATATATATAAGTGTGTGTATATATATATGTTAGAATAACGTGCGGCAACATTGCAAATAATGTTCCCACGAGAAAAGCAAAAAAGAAAGGAAGATAAATGACCCGTTAGCCAAGAAATAACACTTTATGTAACAAATCTTTAGTTGAACTTAAGTTGAACAATATATAAACATATATGTCATGTATGCCAAACCAATAACTTAAAAACTTCTGACTTGATTTTACAAATTATCATTATTATTTGGAAATGATTTTAAAATTTATAGTTTTAAATCAAAATTTGCATTCCCCCCCCACAAAAAAAAAAATTCGGAAAAATATAATATTATAACTTTTTGACAAGCTGAAGGTAATTTCCAACCAAAAACATAACATTTTTTTTTAAAATCATTAATGTGATTGAGTCAATTTGCAGTTTGTAATAGGTCTTTCTAATGACAAAAACATTTTATGATTCAAAGTGGAAACAGAAGTCAGGAAAATATTATTTATAATAATGTTATTAGATTAGCAGAATTAACAGTTATCAATACAGCTCGTTGCAGGAGTACAATCAGAGTTACAATTATACTTTGAAAAGTTTAAATGCTTTAAAAATGTTTTTTTTGGTGCAAATTAACAAACTCTCTAACACCAAGTTGAACATCAGATCTGCAAACACAACTTAGTCTCAATTGGAGTTATTTTCAGTACAGGAAGATAGGCTAAAAGGAGCATAAGTCTATATTCCTATTCTCAAAACAATGAGACAATAAGGTAAGTTTATTTCTTGACCAGCGTTTCATGAAATTATGTAATATTTTACACGAGAAATAATATTAGGAATAAGTGAATGAAGTCAGCTAATGTTTTTTTTAACTTCTTGAGAAATGCAATACTATAGTGGAAATAAAGAAAAAAAGCAGTAAGAAATTAAAAAAAGAATCATATGCGAACATTTCAACAAATTTAAAAATATTCAATAAAATATAAAATTTGAATATAAAAGTGAACTGCTTTTGAAAGAGCAAACAAGAATAAAATTTACTTTTTTTTTCTAAATTAAATTTGAAAAAAGGTAACAGCAAAATATCAAGATTTTATATATTTATAAAAAAATTAAAAGAGAATGTTAGAGTAATATAATAAAAAAATTTCAAAAAATTGAGTATAGAATACAAGAAAAGAAGAAAATTAAACAAATTAATTTAGAAATACCTATGTCTACTAAATATATAGTCCTTCATTCTCTTGACCAAATAGCTGAGAGGGAAATTAATCTCAAGATGAAACAATGTGTTAACAATTTAAAAATTCTAACTATGAACATTTGAAATTAAAAAGATTAATATGATATCAAAATGCTATGCAGATCATTCAAAAAAGGGAAAATTTGTGAATATGAAACAGAAAAGGGAAATTGAAAGGACAAATATTAATAGTTTTTATACATGTCTTTTTTTTTATCCAACTCTATTTATGTGTGGCAAACATGTAGCTGAGAACTCTTTTCCCAAGAGGTAGAAAGAAATTTGTTTTAACACATGAACTATTTCAACATGTCAATACATTAGCAGTAGAGGTTAGTTTTTGTTTGATAACACCACTCTTTAGACTTGTGTTTTAGATATTTATTTCTGTTCTATCATACCAATTGGCATATACTCAAGGTGTCTTAGGTGCTATATACACACACACACACACACACACACACACACAAGCATGCTTTTCTTTGCCATGCAAATGAACTCATCAACTCTGCTAAGTCATACCTGTTATTTATGTTTTATCATTCCAACTGGCATATTTTCAGTGTCTTCAGGTGATTTAAACATACACACACACACGCACACACACACACACACGCATGCACGCACACACACACACACACACACACACATGCACGCACGCACACACTTTCCTTTACCTTGTCAATGAACTCACCAACTTTAATTGCAATGTACCGGATCTGGCATTTTTTATCCATTGAGTAGAAAAGTATAGAGAATAAGAAATTTGAACACTGTAAGTGGTATAAAGTATTCTGAGTTCTATCTTGACTCAAAGATAGGTGTGAATATAAAAAAAAAAAATTAATTGTACCCAAAGACTATAAAAAAATTCACCAGGATAAAAACACAGCATTAAAACTAAAATAAAATCAAAATAAGAATAAAACCTTAACAAGATGAGATTAATATTTTAATCCCTGTTTACCATTTTGATAATGATGTCTCTCAGACAGTGAGACATTTTAACATGGAAGTCTGTTGATTGAATTATCAAGTATAGTGGCAGAAAACATTCAAGAAGAGAAAGAGAAAAAAAATTAGTTTGGAAAAAAGAATTTTCTTTTCATCAATTTTACAATTGAATACTGTCTGTTACAGTAGTAATAATAATTCAAAATACAGCTGTTTTGCATAGTTTTAGTGAGTTTAATCCTGTATAACAACTCAAAAATGTAAAAAAAAAAAAAAAGATGATGTAGAGCAGCATTGTTCAAAAATTAATTCAACAGTTAACTGATTGACACATATTTGATAAAATAAAACATTGTTGAGCTTTTTAGACTTGGAGAGAAATATAAATATACATACATACATACATACATATATATATACATACACACATACATACACAAATTGAAAAAAGAGGACTGGTTATTTTTCCATTTCATTTTATGGTAACTGAATTTCTTTTTTCATTTTAGCACTTAAGAGTTTAAACCAGCCATATCTGGCCACAATATTCTACCTGTATTTTGTTCAAACTGGTAAGATCAAACTTCTCACACCTACCCTACAATGTCATTTTAAAAATAAACAATCACCTCATCAAAATCTTAAAGGCCTAAGATACATGATTAATTCAAAGTAATATGAATAAATAAGAATTGCATTTGACAGAGTAATCTGAATGCTAAAGGGTTAAATAATTGATATACTTCTTTTTCTAATTGCCATATTTTAAAAAACATATAGTCCCTACATTTCAAGGAATTTTGTAAATAATTAAGATTTTGGACAGGTTTTGTAAAATGACTAACATTATTTTAATAACTGATTAAGTTAGTGTTTGACCATAACAAAAGATTCTTAAAATAATGAAGGATTTTAATTCGTGTGAGAGCACTTGGAAAACTGGATGTACTTTAGACTCATAAGTTATATCTTGCGTGTTTGGTATCAAAACAGTTAAGCTCCATATCTTACTCTTGAATGTTCATAATTCAAAGATAAGATTTAATAAGAGGATTCAAATGCAGGCTGAAACCCACTAAATGAAGTTTTATTCATAATGCAGCAGCATATGATTAACCTTTTTTTAACGAATATGTCCTAAAATCAATGAATTACAGTGAAAATAACTATACCCACCTTACCCCACCTTATACACCAAAAAGGAACTTCCTAGCTAAACAGTTTTGACTTATTGGAAACAAATACATGAGGTTAGAAAGATACATAAACATTTCAGATATTGGATAAAATATGCAATTTCCTAGCTACCTATTTTCTTCCTCTTCTTACATTGGGTTGTGAAATTCTGCTGGAAAATTGCAAAATAAATTACACACAGCTCTGTAAACTGAGCTTTACTGTTGTTCTTGTTAACATCATTACTATTATTATTTATTATTACCATAAATGTAACATTTCACTGGAATTTCACAGTTAAATATAGACTTTTATTCAGTAATGATTAGATTCTACAGAGAGTAGAGGGGATATAAAAATATTTTTTATCAAACACACAAACACACACTAAGGAACATGCTTTAAAATGGATTACGAATCAATAACAGTTCTATAGTTGATTTCCATCAAATATTAAAGAATTTTTGTAAACCCCTTTTAGTTACGAAATAAATTGGAACTCTTTATGTAGAATTGCTGGCAAAATAGAAAATATTGTCATATTAATCTTTCACTTGACTTGCAAAACATATTTGTAGTACTAGTGAACAGTAGTAACAACTGCTGACAAGACAATGAACACCTCTTCATGAAAATGACAAAGTGTCAGATAATGGTAATGTATTGGTTAGTTTTAGAGAGGGGTGTCTGTATTGCAGTGTGTTGTACATTGAAAGAGAAGGGTTAGAAAAGTAGAAACTAATATCCATATATATATATATATATATATATACACACACGTTTTTTTTCTTTCTTTCTTTCTTTTTTTTGCTACAGAGCCTTCAGATGAAGTGGACATTACAAAGACAAGTTACAAACAGTGAGGTGGCCTTATACAGAAATCGAGAGAGAGAGAGACCATAAAGTAACAGGCTCATATAGCCTACAAGCATTATATGAAATCTGATTTTAATAGTTAATATTGAATGGGAAGAGGAAAGCAATAACCATCATTTGAATAAAGTCCCAGGGAAGAGAAATGAAAACAACTATTTGAAACTTTAGTGCAGCTTCAATACCTTACAGTATTCTGCTATGATATGTTTATAAGGAGCCAATTAAAGTGTAGTTCTACTGGTCTATGATTACAAAATGATTTCAAGATATGAATTGACAGAGTGATGAATTTCATCAAGACATAATCTCAGAATCTGTTTCTAAAGGTTTTTGTTGGAAATGGAAAATTACTATACCATAATTGTACAGTATCATTTGATTGATTTTCACTTCCTATATGTGTGTCTGTGTGTGAGTGGTGAAGGTTGGGGGTTACTTTTAATGACCAGCTTCTCATGGTGAAATTTACCATTTTGCTGCTTGCTGCTAGCACCATGTTCTACAGGAGTTTTATGAAACCTTGACTGTTGAGTAGACATGAACTAAGACACTAGTATCTTCAAAGATCCTTGACATACCCATCTGTTAAGAAGCTTTCATGAATAATGACATAGTAGCCCTAGTTCAAGTATGGTGCTAAATACAAATATTGGAACACCTTTTGTGTTCTATAAACATGTAGATATTTCAAGAATTAAAGTCAAATAGTTGCATTGCTTAGCGAGGTTGATGATTTTAGACAATTTCAAACCTCAAAAGTCCTCACAAATCAATAAAAACAACTTTAGATTTTGGTCACCACCAAGGTTTATTTTACCTTTCAACTTTTGGAGGTTGACAAAATAAGCACCTGGTAAGTATTGGGATGGAAATAATAAAAGTAACTGCAACCCATTGCAAGTCATTACTATGATTATTACTGGTAGAATTTATCAACTCCAAAGTACCAGGCTAGTGTTGGGGTCAATTTAATTGACTACACTTGGCCTTGTACCAAAAATCTGAAACAATCATCATCATTAGGTGAGAATATAAAAAAGAGAAAGGTAAGATCTCAGCAAGTTCAGAGTGTAAACTGATTTGGACTCCCAGTTGAAGCCAATTCACTTCACTTACATTTGCAATTCTTTTGAGAAAGGTCTTGTTATATCTTTCTCTTATGGCTTATTTGTTTTACATCACACTGCTTCATTTGTGAATTCTTTTAAACTCAGATGAATACAGAGAGTTGCATATAACAGACTAAATAACATATTTGGCTATTTCAACTATGAATAAAATAAATTAGCTAAAAAGAAAAATGTACCTCTTCGCATGAAACATTCTTGGCCCAGACTTGCAAGCCATGCTGACAATAATTAAGATCTAAAATCTTTAAAGTGTCTGATTTGCTTGCATTAATTTATAAAATTTATTGCACTAAAATTTGCTTTTTGTTCTACTGCTTTTCATATAATTTTTTCTAACTGTATAAAACTAACCAGCTTCCTAGTAATTCATACTAACTTCAACTGAAATGTGAAGAATATAGGAAGATAACAATTTGGAAAAGTAAACAAAAATGAATGCTTGATCAAAGTTAATTATAAATTGAAATTAATCTAAAATACTGATTGGTAAAGAATTAGTGAAGTTGTAATGTCATGTTTGAAATCAACATGATGCAGTTAACTCCTGCCACCAAAATTTAATATATAATTTTCCTATGTCACAATGGTTTTAAATATCAGGTTATTTGTATAATTAATTCATGGATCAAATATGGATCAGTATTTCTATATCCTCCCAACACTGAGTAACTCCACATTCACAATTCTACAGTCCAAGCACTTCTTGCAAAGGTTTTATTCTGGTAGAAGTTGAACTAGGCTTCCATATAGTCTAGCACTGTTTCCCATATGACTTACATGTTTGATATCCATTTTTTTTATATTTAAGAATATACATAATTGCAGCACTCATACTTATTTAGTTATTTATTTTGAAAGGATTTAGTAATGGCAACATGGGGATAGAGATTGGCTCAGAGCAGACCATGGACTCAACTTACATGTATATTAGTGTGAAGTGAAAGATATTATTTGTGATGAGTAGATAGAATTAGGTTAATAGAGGAATTGAGATGAAGATCTGAAGTAGTAAAGCAAGCAGTTGATAATGCCAAATTAAATTAGATGACCTACTTATTTTACTATGCAGTTTAAAACAAACAGAAAACAAAGTCAGGAGAGAATATCATTGTAGTTCTTCAGCAGAAATAGTAGTTATTGAAAACTAGCTGACTAGGTTTTATGAGTGAGCTAGATTATGTGAATGTGTGGAGAGAGAGAGAGAGAGAAGAAAAATTGAAAAGACAGTTGAGATTTCATTTATCCTAGGTGAAGACTTTAGCTTTTGGGTGCTGTACACGATGCATTATCATCAGCTTTCAGATTTTAAAAACAACTTTATTTAATTCAGAGATGACCAGTTTATGAAATTGAAGTTGTTTGTGATCACAGGCATGGCTAATGTGTTTATGGGCTCGATTTTGTTTCTAGCATTCAATTCTACAGAATAACTTTTACTCTACAATAGCATTCCTTTCTTACCTTTTCTCTTATTATAGGCACTTATAACTGCCCTTAGATTCTAATTCTTTTATTTTAGTATCTCTCTCTAGGGTAATTTTGCATGAATTTGTTAGTTTCTCACGACAAATGTAGCTTTACTGCATTTATCAAATCCAAATTCTATTTTGATGTTATCACAAAATTGTTTCACTATGTGGATTGCTTACAGGTGTTGATCATTTCTTGCAAAAAGTTTCAAGTCATCCATATTAGAGAAGATGATTGATGGCTTTTTCCATATACCTTGTATCCATAATTTGTTTCATTCAGGAATTTACTTAAGGGAAACAGAGCTAAACAGAATAACAAAGGAGATAATAATTATTACTTCTTTCTGAAAGATCTTTCTCCTTCAGCAACACACTGACTTTCATGTCCCTTAGACATATACTATATAGCATTAGATAAATGTGTTTCCTGAGTCAGATTATACAAAATGTATACTGCACCCTGCAACGTTATTATTTGTGTCTATATAACACTTAGGATCTTTTCTTTGTTATTCTGTGTTTCTTTTAACTACTACATTTTTTCCCCAAATAATCTCTCTGTCTTTCTTTCTCTCTCTCTCACTTGCCAGAACTATACATTTCACCTGGAAGGAGTGAGGTGTTGATCCACAATCTTCTCAAATCAGTCTTTATTTTGAAGGATTGTCATTGTTACTTGGTCACTTTCAGTGGCACATTTTGAGTAACAGTTGTAACATATTTTACCTTTTCTAATTTAGTGATATTTAAATATTGCTCACCAGATATGAGTAACACCTATGATTGTATTTTCACTTGGCTAACATTATCCCACGTGAACTTGGTTACCTATTTAACCATATCATTTTATTTTAAACAAACTCTATTACTATGGGACTACTTATGACTTCAACTCTTACACTTATGAATATGTTACGTGTCAGTATGTTTAAAGATAACTATTATCATAATAACACAAATTGTAGCATATGTGCAATGCTACACATTCAGTGGGTGGGTGTAGTCACTTAATCAACCCAGTATGTAACTGGTACTAATTTTATAGATTTAGAAAGATTAAAGGCAAATTTGAACACAAAAAGTAAAAGAATGAAACTAAATACCACAAAACATGTGATTCTACTGGTTCTGTTAATGCTGCACCAGTAATAAGGATAATTGTTTCAAACATAGGCACAAAGCCCAAAATTTGTTGGAAGCAAGAGATTAGATGATTACATCAACTCCAATTTTTGACTGGTTTATTTTATCCTATAATAATAATAATAAAAATAATAATAATTCTTGGTTACTTTAATTTATCCTATAAAAACTCTTGGTTACTTTATTTTATTTTATAATAATAATTCTTCCTACTATAGGTACAAGGCCAGATATTTGAGAGGAGAAAAGCTCGTCAATTACACCAACCCCAGTGCTCAACTGGTATTTATGTTATTGATCATGAAAGAATGAAAGGCAAAGCTGACCCCAGCAGCATTTTAACTCCAGGAGCAAAGCCAGAAGAAATACTGGTAAGTGTTTGATCTAGCATGCTAACAACTCTGCCAGCTCACCACCTTAAATCCTTCACTAACAATAATAATAATCCTTTCTGAAATTTGGTGGGAGGTGGGTAGTCAATTATATCACTCCCAGTACTTGATGGGTACTTATTTATCTATCCCAAAAGGATGACAGGTGGAATTTGAACTCAGAATGTAAAGATGGGTGAAATAGTGCTAAGCATTCTGTCTGGCATGCAAACGATTCTGCCAGTTCACTGCAGCAGCAGTAGTAGTAGTAATAGTAATAATATTTTATTACCACATGGATTGACAAAAAATCAAGGACAGTACAGGATAATCCAGTGTAGGGTTACATTTAACAACAAAAAAGGTGAAAACAAGAGAATATATGGAATTATTATATTTCTCTCCAGTATAGAAAATGACTAAAAAAAAAAAAAACAGCATTATTAAGAAAGATTGTAAAATGTTTTTGAAAAAGTAATTTCTTTAAAATGAATGAAGTAGAATCCAAATGATTATAATCAATATTTTTAAACAACATTTAATATCAAAGTTACATGAAATTGTTTTCAGTTTAAATTTCTTAATTATTAAGTATTTTTATCTTGAAATTTCTTGAAGGTTTTTATATACAATTTATATAAAATAAAAAAAACACACTTTTAATTGATGTTTTTTTTTTCTTCAACAACAAAGGAAAAAATAACAATAATGATGATTTAAATGTGAAAACAAGATGAAATATTTGAATAGAGATAGAAGTCAGCAGTAGTTGGTGATGATTATGTAAGAAAAATAACCAAATGAGTTGTTATCAGTGGCACTCTAAAACATAAGCAAAACTTAAGGAATGCTGCTGTTTTACTTAATTTTATTTTTGTTTGCAAAAGTTTTGATGACTAAAACAAAGTAAAAAAAAAAAGGACATAGAGAACATGATAATAATAAGATGTAGAAATAGTTAAGAACTAAAAGGAGGGGGGATTTACTCACCTTCAGATCTCTGTGTACAATACCATGGTGATGGCAATAATTAACACTCTCTAATATTTGCTGCATGCAGTGACTGAAATATGAAAGAACAATGGATTTGCTGATCAAAAAGCAGCTCACATGTCACCATAGCAACAACTGTCTGACTGACTGACTACCCCATGCATTACTAGTGCAGTAACTCCGCTGCAGCTATGCTTTGGATGATAAATGGAGGGGAGAGGGATTGGATTTTGCTTGCCCGACCACTATTCTGTACACTAGCTAGGCAGATTTTCAGCTTCAGAGGACATTGATGAGGCTATTCAAGTGTATTGAGAAACAGGCCATATACATGCATTTAGGTGTATCTGAATGTATGCTCTTACACATACACACACACTTTTTTCATTCTTTTGAGTTGTTGGCTTCTGATGGAGCCGTAGGGGCACTGTAAAGAAAAACAGTATGTCTTGGGCTTTTTTAAACCTACCAGAGTCCATTCTTCTCCCATGTCTGATCATAGCCAATTTCTTTCAGATGGAAAAAAAAAAGATAAAAGAGAGAAAGAGAAGATTAATCAGCCCCACCACCACCTGCCCAGTGGACTAGTATTTTATTTGCCTTTCATCCTTTCAGGATTGATAAAGTTGACCTGGAAGGGATCTGAACTTCAAACACAGGGAGTTGGAATGAATATCAAGCTATTTTATGCAACATTCTTATGATTGCCAATTCAGTCTATATACATATATACATACATGTATATGCACATACATGATATGCATGGGTACATATACATGCTTATATACATATATACATGTGTGTGTGTGTGCAAGCGAACGTGTGTGTAATGAACCTCCACCTCATTTACTCTCCTGAAACGCACACACCATTGTCATTGCCCATCTCTCTTCTATGTCACTTTTCCACTGACAGTCTTCACTAATTCTCTTTCCATGTCACCTCAATACCTGTACTCTCTTTGTTAGCTCAAATTACCTTCCCCTTCCATACTGCTGACTAGTTAGTACTCCTTCACCATCAGGCTGCTTCTAAGTGATAAACATCAAGCTCTCTTAATCATACAGCAACCGTATTTTTCTAGGCTACTGCTGCCTATCTCTCCATGTATACATTCCTATTACCATTCATTACTCTTCTAGCACAATCTATCATGTTTTACCAATTCATTTTTCCACCAATATCAGCCTCTTCTCTCCACTTCACACTAGTCCATTCTCTGCAATTGTTCTTTTCAACTCATTTTCCCTTGAAATGGAGATCACACAGAGCAGAGAGGAACCAGACACAAGGCAACCCTCATTAATTATGGTATAAGGATAAGTTGCATCCTTTTATGAAGTGGTGGGTGAACAAATGGAAACATAATAGGTTGGAAGGACTCGTCTTGGCCAGGACATAACAATCTCTCCAGTACTGATGCCACAATAAATACATCCTGTACACCATAACAAGGTTGGTGGATGAAACATTGTAGGGTTCAGGAGAACATTTAGTCTCAATGAGGACACAACACCCTTGCTAGTACTAGTGACATGAAAAAAATGCATCCAGTACACTGTGTAATGTGGCTGGTGTGAGGAATGGCATAAAGTTGTAGACAATATGCCAATAACAATAGAGGTGTGGTCCCCAGTCCAGCCATGTCTAAAAGAGCACATACAAGGACTCAAACTGTAATGAATTGTCCAACATATGTCAGCATGGAAACTGGATATAAACTGATGACAATGATGTGTGTGTGAGATATATATATATATATATATATTTATATATATATATATATATATATATATATATATATATATATATATAAATAGATAGATAGATAGATAGGTAGATAGATAGAGGTATGTGTATACACATAAGTATGTGTGTGTGTGTGTGTGTGTGTGTGTGTGTGTGTGTGTGCGTGCGTGCGTGTATGTGTATGTGTATCAATATATACAAATCTGGTGAGGAAATTACTCACTTATGTAAAGAACATTTCCATAGTCTTTTTATCTATTGTCACTGACCTGTTTGATCTGTTTCAAGTAACTAGGACAGTGCATGGTCTTTCATTGGTCATTCAATATAGTATGAAACAGAAATTAGTCAAGAGATCTTATTTTAGGATGACACCGTCCTTCTTATTAGTTACAGTTTAACATGATTGTAACATCATGAAATTACAGATATGAAGCACACAAACACATATACCTGTGTTAATTTTTACATATTTTTACTATGTTTGCATGGGTCAGATGGATTTTGTTGAAGCAGTTTTTCTATGGCTGGATACCCTGTTCTGTCACAAGCCTCCCACCTGTTTTCCTATGACCAAACATGATTTTCACTGAGGCCTGGAAACAATTACATCGCTTATATGAAAATGATGCTCATTTACAACCATCACATAATGTCAAGACAAGGGTACACACACACACATACATACAGATAGCAGACTTCATCTGCTTTCTGGTTACGGACTCCACTCACAAGGCTTTGGGAAGCCCAGGGCTATAGAAGAAGGCACTTGCCCAAGGTGTTACACAGTGAGACTCAACTTGAGATCATATGATTGAAGAGCAAGCTTCTCAACCATACAGCCATAATTGTGTCTATCATAGCCATTCCAGTGCCTAACACACCCATACTTTCAGTTTATATATAGTACATACATTCATATAAAATACTTAAATGTAATTGTTTAAGTAAGAATGTTGATCATAAATACATCATCACCACTCTTAGGACTACTAATCTTTATAGTCGGGATTATATCTAATTAGTTTAAGTGACACTTTATTTACATATTGTTTATTTAGGGAACCTAATAGAAAATTCTCCAATCCTTTTTTGATTTATATGTGAAAACTAAGGAGGATGTCATTCCTTTACATATTTAATTAAATTTAGTTAAACATGCTTCCTCTTACATGGATGAGAGAAATGTTTAGTTACTGAATGTGGGGAATGCATGGGAAAGAGAAATGGAGAGGGGGAGGAGAGATGGAGAGAAAGAAGAGAGAGAGGTACAGAGACACACAAACAGAGGAAGGTCTATCTAATAAGGGTGTGTGTGTTTTTGCATGCAAGTTGGTTCACTAATGATACATTGACTAAAATTGATAATTTTATATTTTGATTTGAATAATTTTTTAACCATTTCTCTCACAGTATTCGCATCTGATCTTTCTCAGTAATCTTTAAGCCTTTTATTTAATTCCTAACTATTAAATACTAGAGATTTCTAATAACTTCTTTCATTGTTTTTCACTTTTTTGGCCCCTGTTCATTTATTCTTTTCTAATTAAGTATTTGTGGTAAATAACCTATCTTTGTTTTACTACTTTACTATTTATTTATATTTCTATAAATTTGTATTGTGTGGAGATGGATATATGACTGGGAATGTGTATTTTGTAGAGAATTGTCAGTATATATGTGCATTCATGTGTGTATGCATAGAATGATATAAGTGAAAGGCTAATGTTTACATGAGAGAGAGTGTGTGTGAGAGAAAAAGAGAGTATGTATGTGTAAGAATATATGCAAATACACTAGTACAAACACATAAGTGTGTGTGTGTGTGCTTATTTTATTTTCAATACTAGGTCAAAGTTCATGGATATATATGTGTGTGTGCGCGCGCAAACATCATGTATACATAGCACAGAGTGAAACCACTGTTCGGTAATGAGAAAAATAGGTGTGAGGAGTTCTGGAGTACAAGGCAGAGTATCATCACAAATTATGACATCCTTGGGGAAAAGTATATATGAAATAAATGCGGTACACGTGCCATTATTGATCCAAGGAAGAGGAGGTGAATGTTAATGAGAGGTTATTGAATGTAGGGAATGCATGGGAGAGAGAGAGAGAGAGAGAGAGAGAGAGAGTAAGTCCAGCCCATTTAGATCTGGTAAAGAGACCAGCTGCTAAAGTTGACAGCACAGTTAAAGATATGAGGGCAAGCAATGTAGATGAACTATTGACAAAACCCAGTAAAATAGGATACATGCTATTCACACACACAGCCAATTAGTCAATCAGAGAGTAAAAGATGTCATTTCCAATGGCATCACACAAAGTGCTATCATCAACTACAAAGGGTATGCTCTAGAAAGAAGTGAATACAGAGGTATTAAATTGAAGGACTGGGATACAAATCACAGCCACAGTCCAATGACTAAAAGAAGTAAAAGATAGATGAGATGCAGTTTGTTCTGGAGAAGACCTCTGACAGGGTCCCATGTACTGTAGTCTAGTGGTCACTAAGTAAACTAGGTATAGATGAATAGTTTTAAGAATCCATGCAAGCTATCTATGAAGACACCAGCAAAGTGAAGGTTAGCAATGAGTTCAGTGAGGAATTTAACATGCATATAGATGTCCATTAGGGCTCAATTCTTGAACTGAATCTGTTGAAGAATTAGAGAAGAAATTCTAGAAAGCAAAACTTAGTGCCAAGAAGTCTTAATATAAACTTAACAAAGATTAAGGATCATGTAGGCAGGAAAGAAGACAACCCACTAATGGCATCATGGAAGTGGCCATACCTATTATAGAGAAAAAATGCAGGTAGGAATTTGATATAGTCTAGCCAATGTAAATTATGGCTATACAAGAAGTATTGTGGAATTAGAGTTAGGTTGACGGTGAACAATGACTTCGCATGTAACAAATGTACAGAAGTAGTCAGGAGTTGGAAGACCCATGAGATACATTCTTTCAAATGCATAGAAAATTCCATAAAAGTAGAAGAATACATCTCTTAGAAATGTGACTAAATTAGAGGTGGAAGAGGGTATTTTACAAGCATACGAAACAGGAAAAACAAATGGTGTGGAAAATATTTCATGAGCTGCTGCCCCTAAGAATTAAGCTTAATTGTATAAATTGGGATATTTTCATGGTAGCAATTCATGTGCACTGAATGAGGAAAGCATATAAAGGCTAGAAAGAATGAGAAGAATATGGGAACATGACAAAAGGAATGTATAAGGAGAGAGGCAGTCAAGTATATTTGGATCCAAAGGAATTAAAAGAATGGACCTATAGAGTTAAAAAATACGAAGGCAATTAAGACTAGTCTCTGAGATGCTGAAAATATCTGGTGAAATAGGACAATGCTAGTCACATGCATAGTCAATCAGAGAGTAAAAAGAAGTGTCTAGCATCAGTGTACTTGAACAGGGCATGAGTAAATTCAGAGAAAGACTCTTGCTGTGATGTAGGCTCATCTGGGACTCACCTCTTGCCGTGAGGTAGGTTCATCTGGGACTCTCAACAGATCCAGCTTTGATTTATAAACCCCTACATCTACTTTGTGCAGGTTCCTCAGGCTCTTTGGAAGAACATTAAAAAGCTGTGGGCCCCTGAAACCCAGGCTGTTGCAGTAAATAGTCCTGAAGCACGATGGTGTTGCTGGGATCTTTGGCACTATACAGTGTTGTCCCATTCTGGCATTGGTGTAGCTTTCAATGCCAAAGTTTGGCACAATTTGTTCCAGAATCTTCCAGATATATACTACTGTATACCTCTGCTGTCTTCTCTCCAGAGAGTAGAGTCTTGGCTGTTTCAACCTTTCCCAGTAGCTGAGCTGTTGCAAAGAAATAATCTTCTTTGTGAATCTTCTCAGGATTGCTGTCCTCTTGTCTCTGAGATGGTTCCAGTTATGAAGTAATTATTTTAACTTCTCTGGAAATGAAGATAATTTCATTAAATCAGGAATTTGCTTTGTATCGAATTAAATTCCAAAATTCCTGTTGTGATTTCTCTATGTAAAACTCCTAATCCTGTTAGAAACTGCAAACATATATCAACAGAATGAATTTGGATGCACATTGGTGATAGGATGTAATGATCACTATTGTATATTGTGAATGTGGTTTTTACCTATAGCTGGTGATTTTTAACTGTTGACATGTTACTGTCACCAGCCCATGTAGAGTGAATACAGGTAAGTTGATTACAAGTAGTTGCTTTCACATATATTTATGAGATCAATTCCTGGGCATTGGTTTATTGTTTTAGAGTAGAATTTGTGCTCCAGCAGTCTCTGAAACTTGGCAGCTGTGTAGCTCTCAAAGGAAAAAGCAAAATATGCCTTCATTCCCTCCATTCAACATATTGTAAGACCCATATCACCAACAAATTAGTGTTATTTACACTTATTACAATAAATACACTCTCCTCATAACATTCGTAGTTTCAGTTGGCCAGGCTTAGGAAGCCATCTGGAAAGTACAATGCGGTTTGCTTCTTATAGGACCTTATAGATGAGGTGCTTGAGTACTATATTCTCAAGATCCTCTCAGGAAGAGAAGCTGGAGATGAATGAATATATATATATATATATATATATAAAATTAAAGAGAGAGAGAGAGTGTGTGTGCAAACATGTATATGTGTTTATTTAAATTAATATCTACTATAATAAATTTTGGAGTGAATTTATGTATTTTATTTCTGCTTCACTAAAGTGTAGTAGGAAAAGGAGGGAAAGAGAAGAAAGTGGGGTAGTGTTCAGGAGAATGGAAGAGTGAAAGGTAGAGTTGTGAAAGAATGATTATGAGATTCAGAGGAATAAGAGATAAATGAGAGGAAACAATAAAAAGACAATAGTGAAATGGAGAGACAACTGATGGGAATGAGAAAGATAGTAAAATATAAACATGGATGATGGTGAAAAGAGAGAAATTTATGGGATGCATCTGTTCAGCAATAACAACATACACAAGAATAAAGGTATTTACACAAAGACATACATACATAAAAATATTCACAAGTCACTTTAAAATGAACACTCATATCTCATAGTGATTAAGTCCACAGCCAAATGAACACAGAGAAATAGAAATACAGCACAAGAGCTAAAAACACATACATACATAATATATCTATATTTTTGTGAATGAAAATTTGGATTAATAAGTTTAGCAATCGTGAACAGATGATCAAAAATGCATTATTTATGGAAATGAATACTATATTTTAAATATTTGTACTGTGTTATGCATTCATTTTTTCCCTAAGTATAGATATTTAGTAAATTTTATACTTTTAGTTTTCTTTTTGTAGGTTGCTTTCCTTTTCTCTGAAATTTCATTTAGTTTCTGAAATAATATAACAATCAGCAATCTGATTTATTAAACAAAATCCGGTTTCACTGATATATATTTCTAAAGTCTCAGATGAATAATTCAGGTTGAATTATGTAACAAATAATCCAAACAATGTGTCTGAAATAATAAATACAAGACAGAATTAACATGACTGTCATTCATATATCTTCTAAAAGAAGTTATGATGCATGTCTATATGAACAGATTTATTTTCTGCCCAGCTGAATTATTCATTATATATTAAATTTTATGTAACTTTTTACTCATCCTATAGCTTAGTGATAAAACTAACACAGAGGTCCAAGAGTTCAACTCCTTTTGGAGACAAATATACACGCTGATCTATATTCTCTATAATATACAGTGTTGCTTGTGTATGTGTACGTGTTTGTGTGTGTGTATTGTTTTTGTATTTGGTTTGCTAGATTCTTTATGTGAATTCATGTGACTCTCCTTAGACACAACAAGACACACACACACGTGTGTGTTGTTATCATGTATTTCAGTAATAGGATTAATGAAATAAGCCATAAGTTCAACTCTTTTTAGGGATGAAAATATACATCTATTTTAACATTTACATTTACACGTTTGTATTGGACAGATGAGACTTCATTTAGGTAGAAATTTTAAACTCTGGATGGCTCTTCCTGCCCCAACCCCTCACCTGTTCCCAAGCATGGTAATGTTTCCCACTGTCATTCAAATAATGGACACAAACACTGTTTGCAAGAATAGCGACATATTGTTCTGAGTGTGCCCACATCAAAACAAGACAAAACAGGGTTCTTGTAATTTCCATCTACCAAACTTCATTCATGGTGTTTTGGTTAACATGTGGTTGTAGTATAGGACACCAGCCAATTGTGTCTAACAATAGGAGCTAAACTTAAAACATGACTCATCTGAAACAAACTTAAGCGATAGATATAGCTTGACACTTTTCTTCTTTCTTTCTCTCTCTCTCTCTCTCTCTCTCTCTCTCTATATATATATATATATATATATATATATATATATATTATATATATATATATGTATATATATGATTAATTAAAAAAAAGGAGAAAACAAGACAAGTAAAAAACAACAATGCAATAATGTAGGATGTAGTACATGCAAAATATTAATGAGACACTCAGAGAAGGAAAGAAAGAGTGGTTGTTTTATGTTTTAAGCATAGCTCTTCTTTGGAAACAGGAGACATAAGAAAATCCAAAAGAAAAGGAAAATGGAGAAAAAAAATTGCCAACAGTCCACATTCTTCTTTCTTTTCTTTTGAACTTTCTATGTCTCCTGTTTCCGAAGAAGAGTTATGCTAGAAATGTCAAACAACATTTTCTTTCCTTCTCTGAAGTCTCATTAATACTTTGCATGCACTACGTCCTTGTGTTGTTGTTTTCTTCTTCTTGTCTTTTTTCCTCCGCTTTTTTAATTAACTATTTTCCACATGCTTACATGGAAACCCATCCTTCCGACTGGCTTTGGAGTACCTAATACGTGGATTTCTTTCTACCATCAAATTATATATCACCTTATTTATTCAGAGTACGCTATTTCTGCACCTTGATTATATGATCCTTTACCCATCTTTTTCTCTGCCATGACACGTGATAGTTATTTTGAGCTTGTAAAAATTAGTAACCAAGAAACTCATGGCGGGCCGCAGGTTGCCCATGCATGATATACATTGTGTTTAACAAACCAGGCCTCCTAAAGCACTATATATTTTTCTTTATTTTTCTTCATTTCCATACATTTCATTCTACTAATATATTTGTTATTTATTCATTTCTTTATCTTGTTCTCTATATTTTCATTGCATGGTTTATGTATTTAAATACTATGGGACAGTCAGCTAAATCTTTGGAAAGCAAATCGTTATGATAGACTTATTCTTTCTTATATCTTTATTTAAAAAAAATTTATGGGTTTTACTTTATTTTATTGCATTCGTTATCTGAATTTGTATCTGCTGTTATTTCATTAATGCACTCCATATACGGTAATTCTGTCAAAAATATTTATTGTCTGTGACTATATAATTCTTTCTACTATAGGCACAATGCCTGAAATTTTGAAGAAATTGACCCTAATACTCAGCTGAAATGTTCTGAAGCATAGTCCATTATTTATACCACATTTATATTTATGGGTGCAAATATATATATATATTCATGTACATATTCATTTATATATTTGTAATAGATGATGTAGCATTGTTTATGTAGCTAAAGCAAATTATGGAACAACTGTCAACTAATGGAATAAACATTAGTTGGCTCACTTAACTTCTCTTATGTATTCATTTTATATATATATATATATATATATATACACACACACACACACATCTTTCCACACACACACATACATATATATTGCCATCTGTGTATATGCAAAGATACAATTAGAAGGCATGATGCAGTGGATTTAACTGAAATAAAATTTCTACATAGCGATGTTGTGTTTAAATCACTATATTGGAGTGAAATGAGCATCATTGCAGCAGTGACTCACAAGAATGTGAAATACATTTCACCTTCAATGGGGCTTGTCAGTAACATGCTCGCGATAGTCACCTGCTTAGATGAAATTCATGTTTTGGAACAGTGAATATTGCAGATGCTTGCCAGGGTGTACAAAAGTTTGGTAAATGCAACTGAAACAGCATTACATTGTGCATCCATTCACTAAGATACACAAACTGCAATTTTATTCAGGCCGTTTCAAATGCATCTACCAAGTTTATATATATATATATATATATATATATATATATATTATATATATATATATGTATGTATATATATATATATATATGATATATATATATATATATATATATATATGTATATGTATATGTATATATATATATATTATATATATGTATATATATATATATATAATATATATATATATATATGTATATATATATGTATATATATATATATATATATGTGAATATATATATATATCATTTAGCCAAACAGACACATACACAAATATACATGTATATGTATGTGTGTGTGTGTGTGTGTGTATATACAAGGTGTGATGAGTAAATTGTCACCATTTAATATTCTTAATTTCATGCATGCATGTTGTTTGTTTTTGATTTTGTTGATTACACAGTATAGTAGGGTCAGTTGGGCATCGTCTGAGAGAAAAACAGCACTATGACACAATTCACTCTGCCAGAAATTTGGAAACGACATGTACTGCTTTGCATTCACATCGGAAGCTCCAATACGAGCATTTCAGAGTGTTAGAGTGTCAATCTGAGGACAGTACAATCTGTGAACATGTATTAAAAGTGATAAAAATTAAACATCCAGTGCCTGAAGGAGGTAGTGCTGCCCTGGGTCAAGAGGGTGGCTACTGAAAGAGGATGTCTGGCAACAGGATTCTGCACCATGCCACACAAGCAGGAGAGCTCGGTCATAGCTGACAAGCAATTTTTGCAAACACATCACCCCTAATATCTGGCCACCTAACTCCCCAGACTGCAACCCCTTTGATTATTATTTGTGGGGTGCAGTTGAGTGAGAGACCAGTAAATTCCTTGTAATACCAAAGATGAACTGAAGATAAGGATTATGGCAGCATTCATCAACTTAAACAAGGAGACCATCCAGAAGAGTTGCAGGAGATTCCGAAGTTGTCTGGAGGCCGTGATTGAAGCCAATGGTGATTTTACTGAATAAATTTACTCTTTAGTATTTCAAGATATTTTTATGTAATTATGGTAAACATATCTGTTAAAATGAGATGTCAGTGTTATTTTCATTTTTGATAATTTAGACAAGAATTTATTCACCACACCATGAACAGCTCTCAGAAAGAATAACCAAGGAAAGAAACAACTTAAGTGGAGTGGTGGCGACAGGCTACCACTTCACACATCCGAAGCTCAGGTCACAATGCACACTGTCTTAACCTTCAAAATATGTGAATACTGCACATACTGTTTTGAAGACAAAGCAGTACCTAGTTTCAGAGTACACAGCTGCAGCTGAGCAGAAGTGTTTTTTTGGATATGAGGCAAAGGATTGTAAGGCAGCTGACCTGGCTGCAACAAACACTGAATCAAGGTAATGTATATAAGCAAGCAAGACCACTGTTACCAGCAAATGATGCAGAGTGGCCATCCTTGATGCTACCACAAATGTCAAACTAGTGGCCACTTCAGACACCTCATACACCACACCAGTGTTATTATAGAATATGAGAGGCCTTGTAACACTCCACCAGCATTCTTGAGAGACTTAGTTACATGTAATCAAGCAATATGCATGTCACTAACACATATACATCTAACCACTGACATAGTAGACACTGGAATACATATGGTGTATTTCAAAGTGATAAGAGGGAAAGAACATGGTGGAGTTGAGATGTACATCCAAAAAGATGTCATGTCTATAGTCTTATTGTCACTCTAACTCAGTCTGTGATACACATTAAGCAAATCAAAATGGTAGTATGTACGACATATTGTTCCCAGATTTTCCCCAAATCATGAGGACTCATTCAAAATGATGGAAGAGAGAGACAGAGAGAGAGAGAGAGTAACCAACGAAGATGATAACCTTCACATACTTCTAGGGGACTTTGATTTCCCTAATGTTAAGTGACCTGAGGGACATCCCCTCTCAGGAATGTTACTGCATGAACCAAGCAGGCAGAGTCTCTACTTGACCATAAAAATACGCAATTCATGGAGCAAATAGTTTTCTGCCCAACAAGGGGTAAAAATGTCATGGACCTCTTCTTTACAAATAAGGTGGTGCTCACCCATAATTTAAATGTGACACCAAAGATTG